>NW_017674843.1:21168-73148 GCF_001879085.1 Nicotiana attenuata | reverse complement strand
CTAAATTACGGAGTCTACCTCCTCTTCTGCTCCTACTGGGAGCGTTAGGGAAGTTATCACCTATGGAGACCTTACTAGGGTTAGGGTTTGATGAAGACATGATGATACGAGGAAGAAGCAAACAAAGATTTGAGAAATTGAATGTTCAGAAAACTTTATGTGGTAAAGACAAAGAAGGAAGTTATATTTATACTAAGAAGCAACCGTCAAAGGAAAAAGGTGTAATGATGGAAGGGTCATAATGACAACTGACGCTTCGTATACAGTGAAACCATAAAAAAGCCTTAAAAAGTGCTGCAGAATTGCAGAACCATTAAAAATATGACACGTGTCAAGAACATTAATTAGAAGTGACAATTGGAGCGTCGATTCTGTCATAGCATCAATGGTGACAAAAATTCCCGCTTTAAAGAAATTCCACTTCCCAAATATTCAATCGATGAATAAATGGCAATCGGGGGGGGGGGGGGACTATCTGTATTGGGAAAATTGAGTTTACATATAAAGATGATGTGTCATGACACGTGGATCGATCAAGGAATTATGATTAGCAAAGAGGTACGAGTTGCAACAGGTACGAGCAGAGGCATGAAAAGAGGCACGAGAAGCTATTCGAAAGATTCAGCGCCCGTACCTATTTAAGTCCAAGCATTAAAGATAATGAACCTGACAGTACAAAGGAGTACAAATACAGTACTTAATGAGCCTTTAATATTAAAAACGTTAGAGAATCTGTATTAAATGTAAGGATTATGTAACGTAGCATTTAATGCCTTTAATTACCCATAATAGCCTTATTATGACAAAGGCAAAACACATATCTCTCAAATAGCTATAAAAGGGAGATAACTGATCAATTGTAGGGACACGAAATATCAACTAAATATACTGAATTACTCTATTTTCTGTTACCTATTCTATTGCTCTCAAAGTCAATTATTCTTATTCATTTCTGATTATCAGTAGCCCGTGTTCTTCTTAAAATAAAGTTTTGACTGAAATTCTATTTTTTGGTTAAACACTAATCACACTCAATGATAAGGCCATCGAGGTCACCTAACACTCTGATCAAATTCTATTTGCATCAGCTCATTTAGAATCACTGAAGAAGATTATGGCAGTGTTAGATGGTTATGAAAAGATCTCTAGTCAGCTGATCAACAAGGCTAAGAGTTCTTACTATATTCATGCTAGGGTGTCCAATGCTTTGTTTCAAATAGTGGAGGATATCACATGCTTCTCCAAAGGTACGTTTCCTATTACATACCTAGGGTGCCCTATATTCTATACCAGAAGAAGGAAAGAATATTATGATGACCTTATTAAGAAAATGAAGGCCAAGCTACACTTATTGAAAGGGAAGTTACTATCTTATGGTGTCAAGACACCATTGATCAGTAGTATTCTACAAAGTATGCCAATCCATATGCTATTTGTACTTGATCCACCTAAAAAAATTACAGACCATTTGCATAAGCTTTTTGCAAGGTTCTTTTGGAGTATAAAGGAGGAAGGGAGAAGCAGACATTGGGCTTCATGGCAGAAGTTGTGTCTCCCAAAAGATGAAAGAAGGCTAGGTTTCAGATCTTAATTTGATGTCTCCACAGCACTATTTGCAAAGCTATGGTGGAGAATTAGAACCACAAAGTCTTTGTGGCCAAATTTTATGTAGAACGAATACTGCAAGAAGGAGTTGCCTACAGTTGTACAGTTTAGGTATGGTTCACATATTTGGAGACAAACGGTTAATGCTAGACAAAAAGTGGAACATGAGATTTGGTGGTAGATGAAGACTGGTACCACTAATGTTTAGCATGCAAATTGAACAGGATTAGGGGCTTTAAATCATCTAGTACCTCATGATTTTCACATCAATGAAGAGCTGCAAGAAGTGGTAGAATTGAGGCAAGGTGATGGATGGAATGAGATGCTGCTTGATCAATCCTTTCCAGAAGACATTGCTGATCATATGAAGCAACATGTGAAGTATGAAGGCAGTGAAGGGTACTGGAATATGCCTTGGTGGAAACCTACTTCATTAGGAAAGTTCATGTCACGACCCCAACCCCGGTCGTGATGGCGCCCAACACACTGCTAGGCAAGCCCGACCAATTAAATAACCTTAACCATTTTATCCAGTTCATGAATTAATTAACACAGATAATTACTAAGTCAAAATACTAAAATCCGGGAATAGAGTTAAACATGCGAAAATCCCAAAATATAAAATAACTACACAGCCCGAAGAATCCGGTGTCACAAGTCTGAGCCTCTAATACATGAGTATCAACCTACTACATTTCGTTCTCTAGAAATGCGGAAATAAAATAAATAAGATAGAAGGAAGATCAGGACTGCGAACGCAGATGCAGCTACCTTGAAACTCCCAGATGTGATGCTAGGCAGAGAAGTCCTCACTAAGCCTCAGTAGTACCTGGATCTGCACGCAAGGTGCAGGGAGTAATGTGAGTACTCTGACCCAGTGAGTAATAAACATAAAAAAAGGCTGAGAATAAGAAATCCTGAATAGGCACAAAGTAATTCTATAAATATAGCAGCTTGAATCCAGTAGCATAAAATTAATAAATCAATGAAACAATTATAGAAATATCACAACAGATAAATAAGTAAATGACAATCAAAATATGCAATGCAACATATAGACCGGTACTCTCCAGTACCCGCTGCGGTGTGAAACCCGCTCCATTTATTTATCGTCGACGACACTCACTGGGGGTGTGCAGACTCCGAGAGGGGCCCCTTACGGCCCAAGCGCAATAATAAGCCATATCGTGGCATCAACTAGGCCCTCGGCCTCATATCAATATCAATTTCATACCGCTGCGGCGCGCAGCCCGATCCCATACTCAGTCCAAAATCACATAAGCCTCTTGGGCACATTAATATAGAAATATTCAGCCCAAACTTCATTTAAAAATATTAATTAAGTTTCTAGTTTGAGAAAAGTGGCTGAGTTTGCAAAACAATATTAAATTCTAGGACCGAGTTCAATGATATGTAGAAATGGTAAGAAACCAGTAACAACAATCCCTGAAGGATTTAATCAATTGGCATGAAGCCCAAATATAGCAATCAGCTCAATTAAAATAATAATAAGTGAATTTCAGTCAAATACGCAGTATATTCATCTACCGGGACGGACCAAGTCGCAATCCCCAACGGTGCTCTACCCCACGCTCGCTACCTGGCGTGCAAGTCACCTCAATATAGCACTACGATGTGCAAACACGGGGTTTCAAACTCTCAGAACAGCATTTACATCCATTACTCACCTCAAGCCGGCCAAAATCCTAGCTCGCTATGCTCTTGCCTTTCAAATTGACCTCCTTGTGCACCGAATCTAATCAAAACGACAATTCCCAATTGAAAATAATCGAAAAATAGCAAAAATCTCAAAATTAGCAAAACCCGAGCCCCGGGCCCACTTCTCGAAAATCAAAATTTTTTACCATCAACGGATCCCTTGTCTCGCCACGAGCCCATACATATAAAGAACACCAAAATCGGAGTCCAAATGACCCCTCAAATCCCCATTTTAGCTCTCTTAAGTTTCAAGCCCTAATCACCATTTTTGTCTATTAATTCCTTGAGTTTTCAGCTCTAATCTATGTACTTACACCACAAAATCGTTTTTTAGACTCAGAAATCCTTACCACAAAGAAGTCCCTTGATTTCTGTATTCCAACTCGCCCAAATTCTCCAAGTCCGAAGTGAAAATTATGAAACCCTTTGAAATTTCGCGAAGGAGAAATAAAACATCACTGATAAGTTATTTCCGCATCTGCGACTTCCGCTTTTGCGGTTAAGTGTCGCTTCTGCGGAATAAACCGCTTCTGCGGTGACAAGACCGCTTCTGCGGCTCCCGCATCTGCGATTCCATTTCGCACGAGCGATTTCCCCTTAATTTCCAAAATCCGCATCTGCGGTCGCTTTGTCGCATCTGCAAATCCGCAGATGCGGTCGCCCTATGCGCACCTGCGATCCCTGCCGCTTCTGCGGCTCGCTCCTCGCTTCTGCGGTTCCGCTTCTGCGGTACCGCTTCCGCAGAAGCGAAAATACCAGAAGCAGCAGTGATTTTTGCTCCTTACAAGTCCAAAACTTTCCGTTAGCCATCCGAAATCACCCCGAGGCCCCCGGGACCTCAACCAAAAGCATCAACGCATCCTAACACATCATTCAAACTTGATCCAATCATCAGAACACCTCAAACAACACCAAAACCACCAAATTACATCGGATTCAAGCCTAAGTTCTTCTAAAACTTCCGAAACACGCATTCGATCAAAAACCCAACCAAAACACCTCCGAATGACCTGGAATTTTGCACACACATCCCAAATCACCTAACGAAGCTACTGCAACTCTCGGAATTCCCATTCCGACCCTCGGATCAAAGTCTCATCTATCAACCGGAATTCGCCAAAATACTAACTTCGCCAATTCAACCCTAATTCTACACCGGACTTCCAAAATTACTTCCGATCGCGCTCCTAAGTCACAAATCATCCCCCGAAGCTAACCGAATCATCCGAAATCATATCCGAGCCCTCTAACACATAAGTCAACATCCGGTTGACTTTTCCAAAACAAGCCTTCCTTAAAGAGGCTAAATGTCTCATTTCCTTCTAAAACCAATCCAAGTCAACTCGCTCACACCCAACATTGATAATGAAGCATAAGGAAATAGAAAATGGGGAAAACGGGGCAGTAACCTACATGACGACGGGTCGGGTCGTCACAGAAAAGGTATGAAAATAGTTTGCAATAAATCACAAAGAATCTCCCTTCAATTAAGAGGTTCTAATTTCAAACGGGTAGAAGACAATTAAGGAAAGAAATTTGATTGAAATCTTTTCCGAAGTTAGGGTAAGTACACCGGAGTTAATAGAGAAAAAACCTCGAACAGCTTAGGGTTTCGGAGAAACCCTAGAAATGAGAAAGGCTTGGAAAAATCAGATCTTGAGTCGAAGAGGTCAGGAATCAGGCTTTTGAGGCTTGAATATGCCGAAGCAAAGGCCGGGGAAGCCATAGAACCAAAGATATGAGAAGATCTGAAAGAAAACCTTCGAGGTCAGCCTTCAAAACCTCAAACACCCAAGGTCTAATGGTGGAGAGGGGTGAGTACGGACCGTCCATGGCCTGAGAAGCCATGGATTCTGGTGAAAACATGGTGAAATAAGGTAGGAGGAGGCTAGGGTTTCGAAGAGTTTTGGAGAGAGTTTGAGAGAGTTTGGGATTTAAAGGCGGCGGGCCAGGTGAGAATGAGGGATTAGGGTAGGTCATTGGGGGTTAAAAATGGTAAGGGGGATTTATGGCCGTTGATCAAAATGATCAACGGCCCGGATCAAAGATAGGAAACGAGCAGATTTTAAATTGGGTCGGGGGACCGGATTGAAATAAAATTGGGCTGGTCCAAATAGGGGTAGAATTGGGTCAATTTAACGTTAAAATTGAAATGCAAACGAGGCTATAATTGAAATAAGGGGAGGCTAAATGTTAAATGGCCAATTTCCTATTTATTTTGTAAAAATAGTGAAAATGATTTTAAAGGCAAATTAAAAGTATTGAACTAATTAATAATATATAAATATTAATTTAAAAATACTGGGACCAATTTTTTAATAAAAAATGCTATTAATCTTAGAATAGGCTAAAATTGCAATTGTATGCAATTTAACCTTTTAAATACCAAATAAATTTATAAAAATATACAAAAATTACCTTAACTATATTTTGGTATAAATATAAGAATAAAATAAGTTATTCACCAAAATTGATAGTTTTGGGAATAATTACTGATTTTGTATTGCTAAAATGGACAATAAATTAATTTTAAAAATCTTTAAAAATTAGAAAAAATACCAAAACACTTGGGCATGCTTATATATGCGTGTACATGTTATTTTGAAAATATTTGTGTATAAAAATACATAGGGAAAAATTGGGTATCAACAAATGTTAACCTTGCAAAACCAATTCATGTGAAATAACAATCAATACATCAATCACATTTTAGTCTTACAACATTTGCATAGACACCAACGGAGCTCAATTTCTAAGAAGAGGGGGTTTTAGCCATACATACCTCAATGGAGCTTTTTCTTAAATTCATACGATAATTCCGGAACTCTTAGCCACCTCGATCTATTTATGAGAATTACAAGTTGTCCAAAAATTAGAGGGATAATCAAGATTCTAGCTCACTTGAGCATACTCTCAAGCACTAAGTGCGTATTATGAATTTTAAGGTCTTTTGTGAAAAATTCTATCATCTTACACCCCCATTTGTTACATTCTTAGCTCACAATCTCCCCATACCCTTTTATCATACATGTATGCAAGACAATCAACCCTTATACCCATGAACCCATTTGTTAATTACTTAATTTAGCAGAAATTTCGAAATCAAAGGTTAGAGCACAAGTTCTTACTTCTTAGGATGAAGGCCTAGTAGATTTACTTGATAATCTTCAAGGATTTGGGCAAGGATTGAGTAGAGGCTTGGTGGGGGATAACTTTCTCCCTCTAGAACTCTTGCTCTTACTCTAAATGTGGTAGAAATTAGCTCAAGAGGGTCTAATGGGGTGATTTTAACGAGATGGGGTCGGGTTTCAAAAGTTAAAAAATGGGAGCCCCGACTCATTCTGTAGTCACATATGCGACCGCATAATTGATATGCGGCCCACAAAAGGGACCGTAAAATGGCCCTCAAAACTTGAACATTCTGCCCGGGTATGCGACAAGAATTCGGTCCGCATACCTGTTCTGCGGTTGCATAATGCACCGCAGAACTGTCCCTCGCGAAATTCCAAGGAGATTATGCGATGAATATGCCACCCGCATATTGATTATGCGATCGCATAATTGGCCGCATAGTTAACATCAAAACTAACCAGCATACTGCCTCACTCTGCGGCGACTATGCGGTCCGCATAGCTATTATATGCGACCTCATAATGGACTGCAGAAATGCGCTTTTCTGAAAAATATTATTCCTTAACTTTTTAATGCACATATCAATCCAAACGGTCCGAACCGCTTACAAATTTGTAACACATATTCCTAACTTGGCACTACTAGATTTCGAGTTTTTGAGTGAAAATTTCACGGGGCCTTACATATACCCATTGAAAAAGTTCCTTTTTTGCTTAGATTTTTTGAATATTGCTACCTCATCCATGAAATTTTCTTTCCGTCTTGCATCTAATGTTGCTAATCACGCTTAGAAATATGGAAGGAGATTTTTGCATGTGATTCTTTGAGAGAAAGAACCTTATTTATTTGGTTTTTTAATTTATATGTGCTTGGCTAGTTTTGGTAAGTTTATGACTAATGGCTAGAAGTTGGTAAGTTAAGACTTGTTTGGAATATTTGTGTAAGTTTCTCTGTGAAGTTTTCTGTCTGAAGTGTGGCCTGGCTTGCCAAGTCCAACTTCAGACTTTTATTTTTATTGAAGTACGTAAAAGCCTTGACAAGGTCTAACTTAAGATCTTTTTGACTGAAATTATGGCTTTAGCAATTTTAAGCTTCAAAAAATTTGGTCTGAACTTTGGCCTAACGGTTCCAATAATTCAGATATTTTCTTCTGAAGTTTGGCCTAATGGTCCTAAAACTTCAGATATTTTCTTCTGAAGTTGGTCTAACGGTCCTAAAACTTCAGACATTTTTATTTGAATTTGACAGTCAAAACTGACATTAAAACATAGTCGAAACTATTCATATTCGCTAGCCGAAAAAGTAAATAAAATTTATATTTTTTTGTATATAACACACAGAATATATATATATATACAAAAAATTATTAAAAAATATACGTACAGTTTTTCGACTATTATTTTGAGAGCTTATATATATAGTGTCATTTCCCCTAAAACAACATAGAAACCCGCAAGCACTTTCAGATGGGTGTGAGTTTATAACTGACTGATGGGTGTGAGTTTATAACTAATATTGGGTATCAGTTAAATAGTCTTAAAAAAGTGGGTACATATTAAATTATAACGACCAAATAGGAACCCACAACAAATTTGATTTTGAAATACAAGAACAAACAGTCCCTTTTACACTGTTAATCAAAATTTAGCCATCATCTAAAAACTAATAAAATTTGGTCACTATAATAAGTTGGACAAAAGTACCTCTAACTAAACATGAAAAATTTAAACTTCTTCTTCACTCAGTTTCACATAACCGTATATCTCTCTCTCCCTATATATTTATGTATTCTCTGTAGACATATACATATATATACATACATACACACACACATCATATATATATATATATATATATATATATATATATATATATATATATATATATATAATGTGTGTGTGTGTGTGATATAAATTGATATATGTACAATGATGTACGCAAGACGCAACCGTTTTCCAACTTAATTTCAATTTTATATTTAGACTTCAAATCAGTTCAAAGCACCTACAAACTTCCTCAAATTTTGCATATAGCCTAGTCGAGGTGATTTCACCGAATTCCAGCTGCACCTACTAAAAAACAAAATCTCGAATTGAAGCTTCAAATAAATCTTTAATGGTTGTTCTTCCAAACTTTCAACTTTTCACCAAATCAGAGAGTATTGACGTTGGCGGTTCAATGAAGGACACTTGAAAAAAGAATAAAATACTCACTTCATATTGTTATTTTTTTCTAGTCCTATATATGTGAAAGAAGAGTTCGTGGCATAAGGAAAAGAAATGGAGATAAGAAGTTGAGGAAGTCATCGGAGGGTTACGAACAAAAAAGTGGGGTTGCGCCCTAGTGAGTGTGAAAAGTTTGAGAGAGAGAAGAAGAAGACGAAGGAGGGGGAGGAGGAGGAATTGAGCGAAGGAGAAGAGAGAATTGTGCCTGCCTGAGCACTTGGCTAGTAGTTTCTATTTCTTTAAGGCTACAATGACAAAATGTAATTATTGGCTAAATGGGTACAAGTTGATCTTAAAAGTTTTACATTTGTGCAAATTTCTCTTTTTGTTCTCGGTCAAATAGACAAGATATGATCTATGTTATTGAAGTACAAAAATGATGGTTTGAGTAGTTAGGGGTCATTTAGGAATTAAGAAAGTTAGAAGGGACTAGTTAGTTAGGGTGGTTACTTAACATCGCAAAGTTTGTTATAAATGCACTATTAAGTACCTAATTGTAACTAACACTTTCATTATTCAGAATATACGACTCCTTTCTTCCTCTCTTCTTCTTCTTCTTCTTCTTCTTTCTCTTTTCTCTTCTCTGCATAGAATCTGTGCCCCAGATGACAATGCAACTCGATTAATTTGCATGTTGCTCGATAAGATTAGCTAAGGATTCTACAAATTAACATGGTATCAGAGCAGCGCTCCTGAAATTAGAGTGTTCTCCGACGAGTTCACGGTGAGATTCCGGCGAATCGACAGAGTTACTGGTAAATTGACATTGACGAAACTCTAAACCTATCAAAATTTATAGGAAATGAAGTAACACAGCTAGAACACAATCACCCGTTGTTTCTCTAAGCATTAGATGCTCCGGGTCTAGTTCTAGTGCCAATTAAGCTCACAGGGCCAGAAAATTATGCAATGTGAAGCAGGGCGATGAAACTAGCCCTTAGGGGAAAGAGCAAGCTTGGTTTTGTAGACAAAAGTTGTGTGAAAAGCAAGTATAGAGGTGAATGAGTAGAGTAATAGAGAAGTGCAATGTGATTGTGTTGTCATGGATAGGTAGTACGACTGCGAGTGAATTGATACCAAGTATCATGTTCGCATCGAGTGCAAAAAAGGTGTGGAGTGATTTTAATGAGAGGTTTGACAGGTGCAAACTCACTAGGATCTATCATTTCTGGACAAAAATTGCATTACTAAGACAAGGTACAGATTCTGTAACCACCTGTTATTCAAAAATGAATGATCTGTAGAATGAATTAGACATACTAGCACCAAAACTAGGCTGTGACTGTGAGGAATCTAGACTATCACTTGAACACCTATTGCAACAACATTTGTTGTAGTTTCTCATGGGCCTAAATGAAAGCTACAGTAATATGACGAGTAATATGTTGATGAAAAGGCCTGTAGACAGTATGAAAGAAGCCTATGCCATATTGACCAGGAAGAGAGTCAAAGGGCTCTAGCAGTGACTGATGTGAACAAAGATCCATTGACTATGATGGCGGGGAAGCCTCAATATAACAGACCTATGAAGATAGGAATGATATGTGAGCACTGTGGGTATAAGAGACATTTGAAGAAAAATTGCTACAAAATAGTAGGATATCCAGCAGATTTTAAGAGCAAGAAAAAAACTCATGTTGTAGGAGGAAGCAGCATATTTGCTAATAATGCAAATGCAGAAGAAACCAACAACTCTAAGGGTCAACCACAAGGGCACTACTTGATGCAATAGAAATACAAGCAATTGGTAAGGCTGCTGAACAAACCTACTGGTGCAGAATATTCCACAAACATGGTAGGTACTGTTTCATCAATGTCCAATGCTATAGAAAAAGATTGGATAGTGGATACATGTGCCAGTCATCACATAACATGTAATAAGGATTTACTAAATACATTTATGATCATTGATGGATATGGAAGTGTACATTTACCAACAGGGAAGACTTCAAACATTACACATACATGAAATGCACAGATTCTAGGAAATCAGAAAGTGAAGAATGTGCTCCATGTACCAGATTTTAATTTAACTTGTTATCAGTGTCAAAGCTCACCAAAGACCTCAGCTGTCTAGTTGCTTTTTATCCTATCTTCTATGTATTTTGGGGACTTTACAGTGGCAAGGTATTGGAAATTGGTAGAGAACATGTAGGATTGTACATAATAATGAAAAGGGTAGCAGAAAACAAAGCACTGGTAGCAAGAACAATTGCAAATGAGTGAGCAGAAACAGTCTTATGGAACTACAAAATGGGGCATGCCTCAATAAGATCGTTGCAACACTTGTTAGCCTTGAAAAATAAATACAGCAGTGTAGAAATAAGAAGATGTGATGTATGTCCTCCTGCAAAACAACTGGATGCAATTTCCAACTAGTGTTTCAAATTCAACTGTTGTCTTTCAACTTCTTCATTTAGATATTTGCGGACCATACAAGGTTCCAATCTATGACAAAAAATAATATTTTATTATAATAGTAGATGATTATAGTAGATACACCTGGCATGTCTGATACAGTCAAAGTGTGAAGTATGTGTAGTTTAGAAAAACTTTCTTCTGATTATTATCACTTTGGTGTTAATGTCAAGTACTTAAGATCTGAAAATGGGATAGAATCTTGTAATGCACAATGTCATAGCCTATTTGCTTCTTATGGTATTATTCATCAAACTAGTTTCCCCTATACACCACAGCAAAATGAAACTATGGAAAGAAAGCACATGCATATCTTAGAGGTAGCCAGAGTACTGAAGTTTCAAAGTGGAGTCCCTATAAGGTTTTGGGGTAATTGTGTTAAGATTGCACTCTATGTGATCAACAGACTGCCTACACCAATTTTGAAGGGAAGAACTCCCTATGAGTTGTTATATAGAAAGAAACCTAAGGTAGATCACCTGAGGATGTTTGGATGTCAATGTCATGCAACAACCTTGCCTAGGGGAGATAAGTTTGCACCCTGGGCTAGGAATGCAGTATTCATTGGTACTCAGAAACACAAAAAGGCTATAGACTATATGACCTTGAGAAAAAAAATTATCTTTTATAAGCAGGGATGTAGTGTTTCAAGAGGGAAAATTTCCTTTCAAGGATACATGAGTTAAAATAGATGATATGTTCCTTCAACCGCCTATCTCAGCAGAAAAGCCTATTCCTACTTCAACACATATACAAGATGTGAATCAAGAAGACACCGGTTCACCTGTGAACTAGAATAACATTGATTCTCCTGCAAATGATCATGGCCCTACAGAATTGGAACAAGAAGAAGTAGAACAATTCTCTACAACACTAGAACAGATGGACTTGACAGATACTCAAGGTTTAGCATTAGGAGGGGTGTCATAGGAGGTTTTTCCTGCTGAGTAAGTGCATGCACAACAAACTTACCAACACAACCCATTCTAAGAGAACACAGAAACACAACTCCTCCTATATGGATGAAGGACTATGTGACTACTACAAAGCTATCTGGGAATTGCAGGTTTTCAATTTCCAATCATGTTAGGTATGATCACCTTACCATAACATATCAAGCTTATTTACAAGCTTTCTCAGTTCTTGTGGAACCTAGATCCTTCAAAGAGGCAACACAGGATCCATAGTGGATAGAAGCAACCGAACAGGAGATACAAGTACTAGAAGATAATCACACTTGGAAGATAGTAGACCTTCCTATTCGGAAGCAAGCAATAGGCTCAAAATGGGTATGAAAAATAAAGTACAAGGCAAATAGAGAGGTGGAAAGTTCAAATCTAGCTGGTTTAGATTACCATGAGACTTTCTCACATGTAGCTAAAATGGTTACAGTGAGAGCAGTTATCAGTGTTGCTGCTTATAAATGTTGGCCATTATTTCAAATGGATGTCAATACTGCCTTCTTACAAAGGAACCTTACTAAAATGTCTATATGGCCTTACCCTTAAGATTTCACAAGCAGGGGGAGTATAAGGTGTGTAAATTGTTGAAATCCCTCTATGATTTGAAACAAGTCTCGAGGCAATGAAACATTAAGCTTACAAATGCTTTACTGCAAGTTGGTTACTCTCAAAGCTCATATGATCACTTACTCTTTACCAAGAAATGTGGCAAGAACATTGTGATCATCTTGGTATATGTGGATGATTTGTTAATTACCAAGAATCCTCACAGTATGATTACGGAAGTAAAGAAGACTTTTCACCACAATTTCAAAATGAAGGACTTAGGGGAAGTTAGATACTTTCTTGGAATAGAGCTTTTAAGATCACAAGGAGGAATTGTATTGAACCAGAGGAAATATGCCATGGAGCTTAATTCAGAGGCAGGTTTGAGTGGATGCAGGCCAGTTGGAACTCCAATGTAACTCAATCATAAGCTAACTACTATGGACTATGACAACCATGTTGGGAACATAAAAGATAAGCAATTGGAAGATGTTGGAAGCTACCAAAACTTGATAGGAAAGCTGCTTTATTTAACCATCACAAGGCCAGATATAAGTTTTGTTCTACAAATGTTGAGTTAATTTATGCAGAATCCTAAGAAATCACATTTAGTTGCAGCCTTGAGAGTGGTGAGGTACATCAAGGGATCCCTAGACTTAGCTATACTACTGAAGAAAGGTGAAGCAAACAACTTGATATTGTTTTGTGTCTCAGATTGGGCAGCCTACCCAAATACTAGAAGGTCAACTATAAGATACATTGTCAAACTAGGAGACTCCTTACTATCTTGGAAGTCTAAGAAACAACAAACAATCAGTAAAAGCTCACAGAAGCAGAATATAGGAGCATGGCTATAGTAGTTGCAGAGGCAGTATGGATGGTTGGATTGCTAGAAGAACTGGAAAACAGTATGATCAAACCAGTGCACTTACAATGACAATCCCATATTTCATGAGAGAACCAAGCACATAAAAATTGATTACCACTTTGTGAGGAAAATGATCAAGACAAGACTCATCACTACTGAATATGTGTCCACCAAACAACAATTAGCAGATTTGATGACCAAAGGTTTGGGAGTTGCTCAATATTACATGCTGTTATCCAAGATGAGAGTGTTAGATGTCTTTCACTCTCCAGCTTGAGAGGGAGTATTGAAGCACAAGAATGATGGTTTGAGTAGTTATGGGTCATTTAGTAATTAAGAAAGCTAGAAGGGACTAGTTAGTTAGGGTGGTTACTTACCGTGCAAAGTTAGTTATAAATGCACGGTTAAGTACCTAATTATAACTAATACTTTCATTATTCAGAATACACAACTCCGTTCTTCCTTTCTTCTTCTTCCTTCTCTTTTCTCTTTGCTGTAAAGAATATGTGCCCTAGATAAGAATGGAAGTCGATTAATCTGCATATTGCTCGAGCTAATTAGCTAAGGATTCTACAAATTAACATATGTTTATCTATGTAGCCCGTTTAGAATCCAACATACGCACTATTCATACTTTTCTTCAAGTTTTAAATCATGCCAAAACTTTTTAAAATCCTTGTGTGATTCTTTCTGTTTGTATTCTATATTCGAAAAATATATTCAAAAACATTAGCAACGAGAAATCAGAAATGTAGAAGAACAGAAATAAATCCGAGCCCACTGAGTTCACAGTGTTTCCTTAAGAAACTTAATCACCTCCTAGTATCCGAGGTTTAGGATTATTTCCTCCCAAGATAGAACAGATTACCCTCACTGTTGTAGCGATACTTCAAACCCCAGTGACCAACAAACCTAAAGATCAGTAGCAAATCATACTTACGGCTTTCTTTTTGTTAAAAACAATGCATAAGGAAGAGGAGAAATCAGAATTTTTGTACGAAAAATCTGAGGGAGAGTTCATATATTTATAGCCAAAATGTTGGGTAATACCGAAGAGTTGCAACTCTTCATGTAAGTCTGCAACTCAAAAATGGTTGTTCTATAAAACTACCATTTACGTAAGCTACAAAATTCAAATTATAACGAGAAAATTAAAACGGAGAAAAAATTGAATTACCATTGCAGAAATGATCTAATTTGGATTAAATAATATTGTGTTAATATTAACAAATAAATTTAGTCCAAAAACTTAATCAATAAATCAGATCATTTGACCAAATCCAAATCCCTATCCGAATCCGAAGCCGAAGCCGAGCCGAGCTGAGAGAGCGACGACGATGACGGCACGAGGCTTGCGTTCTTCTCAACTCTTTAAGAGCTAGAAGAAGTGCAATTGTATATATACCCATCAAAACTCTTTTCCTCCTCCAATATGGGAAAATGTCCCTTTGTCAAAGAGGAAAACTAATTATTTTTATTTTTCCCTTCATTTCCCGTTCTCTCTATTTGTTAAGCTCTAACAAGCTTAAAACCCAACAATCCCCCACATGAATGGGGAATGACTATATCCCAAAAATATGTATGAAATATTTTGTGATCTACAAGCAAGGATTAATCGCATCTAGATAAGTAGGTTTCCCTTTTAATGTAGTGAACTTATGTTGTCGCACCCCCTTTTTCTCGCGAAATCGGGTTTATGACATTTGGGAGGACAACTCATTCCTTTTGGGAATTGGGTTTGATTTGAAGAGTCGCCACCTAATGATTAGGGTGCATTAGGACACCAAGGAGATTTGATTTGAGTAACCAGAGATTGGGTAAGGGCTTGAAATTATTCTAAGGGGAAGGTGTTAGGCACCCCTCAGAATCCACTAGTGTGGTTCCCGGCCAGACTATTATTGTGAATTTAGGTGCAAATAACATATAGGCAAATAAGAGGGGACTTTCACATAATGGTTTACAAATAAACAAAGTTGGAAAGAAATAAAAGAAAGCTGATTTTTCTTAGAGGAAAGAGTTTGAAATTTTAAAGGAAACAAAGAAATAAAGTGAAAGAGGGGTCCTAGGTTTATTAATAATATGGATCACCCCACACAATGCCCGGTAATCACTCCTCAATGAGGGGCTACACGTGACATTATTGCGTGGTCATCATATCCATTTCTACCCTTCCCACCCTGTCAAGGTATTAAAGCGCGGAATGGTCTCGATTACTTATTGCATGCTATTACCCGTCCCAATCCTATCAGTCCCGAAGGCATTTAGGACTACTAATCCTAAAGGGGAGGGATGTTAGGCTTATTTGTAGTTTCAAAGGCAAAAATTCTAAGGCGACATACAAAACATGTATAGCAAGTTGGGGGAAAGCACATAACAAGCAAAAGCTTAAATATACCCCCTTTAAACAAAGAAACACGTAATTAGCATGACTTACACATACTATTTAGGGTCTGATTAATACTAAACATGAAAGAACTTAAAGGTTGGGGCAGACTGATTTATTACATAATTCAGATAGGAAGCCCGACTCAGGCCTGCCTGGTGGTTGTAGTTATTAACAGAAACTGATTTAGTTTAAAACTTAACCCTAAGGCATGCCTAAGTGTTGGGAAAGGATCCTATAGGCATGGTATCTATTGAATTCAAGAAGCAACGAAATAACAAGGTTTGAAATATGCTGGTTAAAAGGGGTAGTCAGATTATTAAAAGAAAGGCAAGTTTTAACGAAGCTTATAAGTTCTGCAACTGATAGTACCCGTTATTACTGATTTTGGCTCTATGCATGAATGAAGCGGCTCAAATTCGAGTAGGAGTTCCTATAGACATGCTTTCTACGCGTAATTGATTTTAAGCCTTTGCAGACATGGTATAAAAATGCAGAAGACTCGTTTTTAAACCTATGAACATGATACCTAGGTGCGAGAATTTGTTTAAGCCCTATGAACATGATATCTAGGTGCGAAAAATTTGTTTAAGACCTATGAACATGATATCTAGGTGCAGTTGAATGTTTAAGCCCTATGAACATGATATCTAGGTGCGAAAAATTTGTTTAAGACCTATGAACATGATTTCTAGATGAAAATGGATATACAGAATTCAGAAGGACCTATAGGCATAATTTCTATATGCATATGCATATGCAGATTTTCAAATACCTATAGACATGGTATCTACCCTTTACGCATACATGGTCACCCGCCCTTTTTCACTAACCATCCCCAAGAGTTTATTAAAAAATTATTACAGCCCGAAATAGAAAATAAAAAAAATACACCAGGAAATATAAGTAAAAATACAACCAAAAGAGAGCCCGATTCAGACTTTATGTCTGAAATATGAGGTAAACCCACTCCAAGAGATCATGATCCAAAGCCTTTCTCCCATTTGAGTGTGTCAAAGTTCCCTAAGAGCCTCAATGGGACTCCAGGCAATGCTCATACCCAGATGCATTATTAGAACAGGGACAAGTGCAGTGTGGAAGGACCAACCCTCAAGTGTCCAAGTTCAGAGGGAACTCAAAGGGTCCCAAGGCAAGGCTCACAAGAGGGGGGCTGAACTTAAAGACTAAGAAAGTGCAAGTGCAGAATTTTGTGCAAAGTAGGCAATTAGGGGTAAATACATAGGAGTTTATTTAAGGGCAGAATTTTGAAATACACGGTTATATAAATAAGGTAGAAAATCAATTAGTAGATAGTAAATCAAGGAGTCAGAGATTTGTAATCACTGGTCCATGAATGAACCAAGTCAAAAAAGCTAAGGAAAGTTTTTGACTTAAATCGAGTAACAGGAAAATCAACAAAAAAGGAAAGAAATCAATCAAACTTATACAAAGGAAGTCTGAAATTAATCAAAATTGAAAGCCATTTTAAAGGGGAGTTTAGCACATATAAAAAACACACAAACATGCTAAGCTGAATTTAGAGCAAAGAAAACGTCACGCCATTGCAAAAATGGTAGTCACATAGGTCAGCAATGTAGAAGAGAGATAGTATCAAATAGCATACAAAGGGTCCAATATAAGAACCTTAGAAGAGTTTAGTAGAGAATCAGAATTGCTTAAAGAAATAGAGGTTGAAACAAAGATTTCAAGACTCAGTTGAGCAATAGATGAAACAAATTCAGAAACTCGAAATAGTTAGAGTTTCTGAAATCCAACAATTTCAAAGATGAGGAGCAAGCATATCACATAGCCAATGGTCTCAAAACTTGGATGAACCCCAAATTCTAGGGTTTTTACCATCAATCGAGTGCAGAGATGAGAGGACAAGTAATCAAGGAAAAAGATACTAATGAAACAAGTTCAGAGGTCTCAGAAAGGAACTGAGACCTTTAATATGCTCTTTCAGTAGCAGAAACTCATGAGAAGCATAGTAAAAGAACAATATGCGAAACACAGTAGAGGAACTAGTAAGAACACAGTAGAGGAAACATATAAAGAAACACAGTAGAAGAGACTGATAAGAACATGGTAGGAGAAACATATAAAGAAACATAGTAGAAGAAATACTCAAAAGAAAAAGAAAAATTAGAGAATCATCTAAATAACTCAAAACCCTAAATCGGAATAAAAGTTTTGAAAGCATAGTTTTTGAATTTGAAAGTTTAGGGAAAACGCGGATCTAGCACAGATCTAAAGAAAACAGAAGAACCTCAAAAGCTAGGGTTTCACAGGAACCCAAACGGTGAGAGAGGCTTGGATAGTCGTTGATCTAAACAGGAGGGGTCGAGGTCAGGCTCGAACAACCATGGCTCGCCGGAGATGGCCATAGAACTTGAATCAAACAAGGTCAGGACCCAGCTTCTTCGTAGTTAGACCTTGAAACTTCAGTAACCAAGCGTGCAGGAACCATAGAAGGCTGGTAGGTGGTGAGACCACCATGGATTCAGGCCAGGAGGTGGCCGGAGAAGGCGAGTGAAGCTCATCGGAGCGGAGGGGAAAGGGGGAAGGTTCTAGAGAGAACCAGAGATAGAGATATAGAGATGAGAGTCAGTCGAGTAAGGAATGAGAGGGGTTTGGGGGGGGGGTTATTTGTTTAATTTGGTAAGAACGAATCTGAACCATTGATCAAAATTGATCAACGACCAAGATTTAATCCGGATTGGGTCGGGTAGATTTAGGATTTGGGCTTGGGTCTTTTGGCTGGTGTAGTTAGGGGATATGGGCTGGTTTAATTAGGCTAGATTAGAAAGCCAAATCTGGCTATAAGTTAAATAGCCCTTTTTCCCATTTAATTTATATAAAATAGTAAATAAATTTCTGAAAAACTAATTGAAAGCACTAAAAAGATTTATAATACATAATTAACAATTTAAAAAATATAATATCCCATTTTATAAACATGAGACAAATTTAAGCCTAAAATGGCTAATATTGCAATTATGCAATTTTATCCTTAAAAATACTAAATAAATTTGTAAAAATATGTAAAGAAAAATCTTTGCTATATTTTAGTATAAACACGAGAATCCAATAAATAAATCACCAAAAATGATAATTTTGGGGACAATTATTGGGTTTTTCTTGATAAAATAGGGGCAGTAAATTGGTTTAAAAATCTTTGAAAAATTAAGGAAAAATGATGTAAACTTGGGATATACTTATATATGCATATAGGCTATTTTGAAGATATTTTGCATATTTTCAAAAAAAAAAAAGGGAAAAATTAGGTATCAACATATGTCGGATATACTCGATCAATCCGTAGATTTGATATCTTTGAACCGTCGAAATTTGGTGTATATCTAGACAACCATAAGTCACAAAATCAACCCTTAACCGTCTTTGGTTCTCATTGTTGTGTTCGTTTCAGCCATGAACACCACCTGGTTTCATAAGTGCGTAGAGAACTCGCCTTGCAAAATTCTCCTTGATGCGACTAACGCTTCACATTTACATAGGTGATTCCTAAACGTGTCACCCTGTAGATACGCTCTTTGGTACAGAACATTGTCTCATCACGAGAATGGACCAAAAATTTTAGTTGGTAATGTTGAACCATCATTAATGACTTTGTTTGATCTCCTTGAACCTAGATCTTGGGATCTCCAATCTTCTAGGTCAATGATCTTGGTTTCATTAATGACTTGTCCTTGGCCATAGTCCTGTTCGACTCAATGATCTTTTAACTACCTCTTTAGTTAGGCCTTTTGTAAGCGGATCCGACACATTATTGCTTGACTTTAAGTAGTTAAATGTGATAACACCCCTAGAGAGTAGCTGCTTAAAGGTTTTATGTCTTCGTCGTATATGACGAGATTTATCATTATACATAACGCTCCCAGACCTTCCAATTGGCGATTGACTATCGCAATGTATGCATATTGGTGCCAACAGTTTGGGCCAAAATGGAATATCTTTCAGGAAATTTCGGAGCCATTCAGCTTCTTCATCTGCTTTATCTAATGCTATAAATTCAGCCTCCATTGTAGAGAGGGTAATACAAGTTTGTTTGGACGACTTCCATGATACCGCTCCTCCACCAATAGTGAATACATATCCATTTGTTGATATAGAATCAGTTGAATCGGTGATCCAATTTTCATCACAGCCTCAATCACCGCAGGATAATTACTATAGTGCAAACCAAACTCTTGGGTATGTTTAAATATCCAAAAACTCGTTCATCGCCATTCGGTGAGGTTGAACTGGATTACTCGTGTATTGACTCAATTTACTTATAGCACAAGCTATATCTGGTCGAGTACAATTCATGATATACATTAAACATCCTAACACCACGAGCATAAACCAATTGTGATATGCTTTGGCCGTTGTTCTTTGCAAGTGCAAGATTCATGTCAATTGGAGTCTTTGCAACTTTAAAATCTAAGTATTTGAACTTTTCAAGTATTGTTTTAATGTAGTAAGATTGCGACAATTACAGATCTTAAGGAGTCTTACGGATCTTAATACCCAGAATTAAATCGGTAACTCCCAAGTCTTTCATATCAAACTTGCTAATTGACATACGCTTAGTCGCATTTATGTTGACAATGTCATTACTCATTATCAGCATATCATCCACATATAGGCAAATAATGACTATGTGATTTGTAACATTTTCAATGTACACACATTTATCACATTTATTTATCATAAAACCATTTGACAACATTGATTGGTCAAGTTTTGCATGCCATTGTTTGGGTGTTTGTTTTAGTCCGTAACATACCTTTTTTTCTTTACCTGGAATCAAAAAACCCGCAAGTTGTTCCATGTAAATTTGTTCCTCCAAATCTCCATTTAAGAAGGCGTTTTAACGTCCATTTGATGAATTTCAAGGCCATATATCGCAGCTAATGCTACTAACATTCGTATGGACGTAATTCTTGTAACTGGAGAGTATGTATCAAAATAGTCAAGACCTTCTCATTGTCTATACCCTTTCACCACAAGTCTTGCCTTATATTTGTAAATAGTACCATCATCTTTCATTTTCCTCTTAAAAGTCCATTTAGAACCCAACAGTTTATTACCTGGAGGAAGATCAACCAATTTTCATGTATGGTTGTTTAGTATGGATTCTATTTCACTATTGACTGTCTCTTTCCAAAATAATGATTCGGAAGAAGACATAGCTTCTTTAAATGTTCGAAGCACATTTTCCAATAAGAAAGTCACAAAATCTGGTCCAAATTAAGTAAATATTCTTTGATGTTTACTACGTCTCGGATCCTCCTGATTATATGTACTTTCTTTTGTTTTTTTTCAAGGTCATTTAGATCCTTCATCAATCGACTCACATTCCTTTTTATATGGATAGATATATTTTCGAAAGATTCATCATTATCTGATTCTATAACCGTATTATTATGAATGTCGAAATTTTCTGATTTATGAACCAGAAATCGATATGCTTTACTCTTTGTTGCATATCTATGAAAATACAATCAACGGTTTTCGGTCCTATCTTTACCCTTTTGGGTTTAAGAACTTGCACTTTTTCCAAATACCCCCACTCTTTAAAATAATTAAGGTTGGGCTTCCTTCCTTTCCATTTTTCATATGGAATAGATTGCGTTTTTCTATGGGGTACTCGGTTTAGTATCCGGTTAGCCGTAAGAATGGCTTCCCCCCACAAGTTCTGTAGCAAACCAGAACTTATCAATAAAGCATTCATCATCTCCTTTAATGATCGATTATTTCTTTTTGCAATCCCATTGGATTAGGGCGTGTAAGGGGCCGTTGTTTGATGTATAATTCCATATTCTAAACATATTTCTTCAAAAGGAGATTCTTACTCACCACCTCTATCACATCTTATCATTTTGATTTTCTTATTAAGTTGCGTTTCAACTTCATTTTTGTATTGCTTGAATGCATCTATTGCTTCATCTTTATTATTAAGTAAGTACACATAGCAATATCGAGTACTATCATCAATAAAAGTTATGAAATACTTCTTTCCACTGCGAGAGAGTATTGATTTCATGTCGCAAATATTTGTGTGAATTAAGTCTAAAGGATTTGAATTCCTTTCAACTGACTTATAAGGATGTTTAACATACTTAGATTCCACACATATTTGACATTTTAATTTATCGCATTCAATCTTAGTCAATACTTCCAAGTTAATCATTTTCTGCAAGGTTTTATAATTGACATGTCCCAAACCTATATGCCTTAAATCATTTAACTCAAGTAATTAAGAAGAATTTGAAATTTTATTATTGTCAACAACTATTACATTCAATTTGAAAAGTCCCTCAATAAGGTAACCTTTTTCCAAAGAATATATCATTCTTACTTATTACAACTTTGTCTGAAACAAAAATACACTTAAACCCGTTCTTGACGACTAGTGAAATAGAAACTAAGTTCTTCCTTATTTCAGGAACATGACAAACACTGTCAGAGTCACCACCTTGCCAGAGGTCATATTCAGGAATAATTTTCCATAACCTTCAATTTTGGTTGTTGCAGAATTTCCCATAAAGATGGTCTTGTCGAGTCCAATGGGAGCATTGAAGAAAATGCTTCTCTAGCAGCACAAACATGGAGGGTGGCTCCAGAACCAATCCATCACTCCTTAGGATTTTTCACTAAGTTTTATTCAGACGATATAGCGCACAAGTCGTCAATATCGTCATTTGTTTCAACCATATTTGCTTGACCCTTTTTCTTCTCTTTCGTTGGAGCACGACATTCTGCAGCTTTGTGTCCAAGTTTTCCACAATTGTGTCAGTTTTCCTTGAATTTCTTCTTGCTGGGATAGTTCTTTGGTCTAGAAGACTTCTTCCTCTTTTTTTGGATTAGTTGGAGCAGCCTCAACAATATTCTCTCCCATAATTGTTGAGTTTCCATGTGTCTTCTTTTCTATAGCTTTATTGTCCTCTTTGATCCTCAATCGAATGATGAGATCTTCGAGTTTCATCTCCTTGCGCTTATGTTTCAAGTAGTTCTTAAAGTCCCTCCATAAAGGTGACAACTTCTCAATCATTGCTGCAACTTGAAATGGCTCATTGATGACCAAACCTTCAATAAAAAATTCGTAATTAGTAACAAAATTAATACTTTCAACATAACCATTAATTCGGATTATATCTTCAGTAAAGAGATGATGAATTATAACTTACAGCTCTTGAACTTGGGTAATGACAAGCTTGCTGTCTACCATCTTATAGTCCAAAAACTTGGCTGCAAAAATCTTCTTCAATGGGCCCTTCCATGGTTCCACTCGACAGCTATTTCCCAAATATCTCACCTTAATTTTTTTAGCACCTAATTGCCTTCGGAGGTAAAGGTTCAGCAATCACAAATTAAGAACAAATAGGGAGCTTGTAGTGTGGGTGCCAAAGAAAAGGTCTATGGGCTCAAAGGGGCTAGCAATGGGAAAATTTTATTTTGTAAGTGACAAGAACATCTTCGATCAATGAAGAAATGCCTACATCATCTCCTAGACTAGCACAACTTAATGATTTTACTTCGATTAATACACGGGGCAAGTTCTTGACTAAACGGGATAGCACATAATAACACACACATTGCACAGACTCAATCAAGACGATTTTGTTCAACTCTCAAGTCAAGCAAGCACCTAGTTGAGAAATTTTAAGCAATAATGCACTAGGTAACATACAAGTCAAACATCTGAGAACATGCGTCACAGAGTAGGCTATTTATTTTACTTAGGCATTGTATTTCAGATCAAATATAATAAAATGACAGAACACATGCCATAGTCTAATGTGCCAGACCCAAACATGTCAACATGTATTTCAGAGCAACTCAGTTTTCTCTTATCCTACTCCTAAAAAAAACCCGGTTCAAGCTACACCCTTGAAAAAGAAACGGCACCCAAAGAAAAACTAAGGGTGTCACGACCCAAAAATCACTATAGGTCATGATGGTACCCTCGTAGCTATTGGGCAAGCCAACGGTGAACTACCAACTTTTAACTATGCATTTTATTACTTTCGAAATCGTGGATCTTATTAGATAAAGAAATCATCGCTTTAAAATAATAGAAACTTACAATTTAAGGTAGAATAACTCATAAAAGTGGGAAAATGCTAGGCAAAACCCCAAACAATTTACAAAAGATCCCAAAACCCGGTGTCACAGGTGCATGGCCATTTACTAAGGAGTACGATAATAATACAACATCTGTCTGGAATATAAATAAGACATGCTAAATTAAACAGTACGATGGAGACTCTGTTGTAACGAACCGGCCGGTCATTTTGAGAATTTATTCCCCGATCCCCTATTAACTGCTTCCCCGAATCTGTTTTCTACTAGTGTGATTTTCCAGGATGATTCATTTTGAGTTTCGGAGTATTTTGGGACACGTAGTCCCTAAATGAGAGATTAAGTGTTAGAATTTGGACCGTAGTTGGAACAGTGTGAAGGCGGCTCCGGAATGGATTCTGTCGATTCCATTAGCTCCATTGGGTGATTTTGGCCTTAGGGGCATGTCCGGATTGTGGTTTTGAGGTCCGTAGCTCATTTAGGCCTGAAATGATAAAAGTTGATTTTTAGAGTTCCGTGCCGGTAGTGGAATTTTTGATATCGGGGTCGGAATCCTATTCCAGAATTTGGAGTAGGTCCACAGTATTGAATATGACTTGTGTGCAAAATTTGGGGTCAATCATAGTGGTTTGGTCGGTTTCGACATCGGTTGTAGAATTTTGAAATTTCAAGTTCATTAAGTTTGGATTGGAGGGTGCTTCGTGATTTTAGCATTGTTCGATGTGATTTGAGGGCTCTACTAAGTTCGTATGGTATTTTAGGATTGGTTGAGGTCCCGGGGGCCTCGAGTGTGTTTCAGATGCTCAACGGGACAATTTTGGACTTAAGAAGATGGCAGATTTTGCTGGTGTTTTGTTGTAGAAGATTTGTTCTTCGCGATCGCGAAGAGGAGCTCGCTATCTCAAAGGTGTGGCTAGTGGGATCATCACAAACGAGAGGAGCAGGTCACCATCGCGATCACGTAGGGTTAGTGGACCAAAGCAGGGCCACGCGCTTTGCTCTTCGCGGTCGCGTGAGGTCAATTGCAATCGCGTAGGTCTGCGCAGCTATTGCATCGCGTTCGCGTGTGGTGTTACGCGTTCGCGTAGTGTAAAATTCTGAAAAGGGCGAGATTGTTCTTCGCGATCGCGATTAAGGAAATCACTGGGCATAATTTAAAGTTCAAAAACGAGGGTTTGAGTTCATAACTCCAAAATTTGATTGAACTCGGTAGAAGGCGAAATTTGGAGAGATTTTCGGAGGAAGTTTGTGGGTAATGATTCCTAACTCCTTTTTGATTATATCCCATTAATCTAAGCTTAATTTCTTCATTTAATTTCGGATTTGGGGTGAAAAATTGGGAAAAACTGAGAAAAGTTCTTATGCCGAATATTGGGATTTTGATCGAGATTTTGGTATTGGATTTGAGTGAATTTCATATGGTTAGACTCGTTAGTGAATGGGTGTTCATAATTTGTGACTTTTATCCGATTCCGATATGTGGGCTCGGGGAGGATTTTCGGGTGTTTTTCTATTTTCTTGCCCTAGCTTTAATTTCATTAGCTAAATTAGTTGCTTGTAGCTATATTTACATTATGTAATTGATTTGATTAGATTTGGGCCACTCGGAGTTGGATACTCGTGGCAAGAACGTGATTTCTGATTGACTTGAGCTTGGTTTGAGGTAAGTGGCTTGGCTAACCTTGTGTGAGAGAACTCCCCTTAGGATTTGGTACTGTTTGATATATGAATGCCGTGTACGTAAGGTGACGAGTGCATACACGGGCTATTGTTGAAAAAAACCCGTTTTCATTAAGCAAATATCTGTTTTTCCTTTAATTTAGCAATACTAGTATATGTAACTATCCTGTTTAGCTTAGGAAAGTATGCCTACGTGCCTTAACTGTCTTAACTGCCTTAACTGCCTACCTGAACTTTGTGCAACATATTTAGTGCAAAAATTACCTGTCTTCTTTGATATGAACTTAATCTAAACAATAGAATTCCTTGTTGAAACTGTTGTATATGTTGATTGAGTTGTATATTTACTTTGGGACTACGGAACGGTATTCTGGGAGATCCCCCTGCACGTTTATGTTTGGGACTACGGGACGGTATTTCGGGAGATCCCCATGTACTGGATATTTAGTTTGGGACTACAGAACGATATTCCGGGAGATCCCCCTACACATTTATGTTTGGGACTACGGGACAGTGTCCAGGGAGATCCCCTGTACATTTACGTTTGGGACTACGAGACGGTATCTCGGGAGATCCCCTGTTGCTGTCTCTATGTACTGAGTTGTTGTTTTCCTGTGACTTCATTCTTGTTGACTGTTAGTATTTATCTTTAATGCGATATTTCATACTGTATTATCTTATTATACATATATACCAGTAGGCCCCTGACCTGATCTGGTCACTACTCGACCGAGGCTAGGCTTGGCACTTATTGGGTACCGCTACGGTGTACTCATGCCCTTTCCTACACTTGTTTTTCGCGTGCAGATCCAGGTACCTCTTCCCAGCCATATTTCAAGTGAGGCGAGGCGATTTTAGAGGCTTCGAGGTATATCTGCCGCATCCGTAGACCTTAGAGTCCCTCTCTAGTCTTCCTTAAGTTAAAGACTTTCTTGTATTTTCTTCGTCGATAGTTTCTGGAGTTTAGAAGCACTATTTACTTCTGTGGCATGTGACTCATAATATTTCGGGTTTTGGGAGCATTTATGTTCAATTCAAGAGTGTTTATTGTATATGGCGAGTGTCATCTAAAATTCTTAATTAAATGTACCTATTAAATTGTTAGTTTTCATGTTTTCGTTTCATTTTCGCAAAGTGTTAGGCTTACCTAGTCGTAGAGACTAGGTGCCATTACAACGGTTCACGGAGGGAGAACTTGGGTCGTGACAAGTTGGTATCAGAGCTCTATGTTCATAGGAGTCGTGAGTCACATGCCGATTTATTAGAGTCTCGCGGATCGTACGGAGACGTCTGTACTTATCTTCGGGAGGCTATGGAACTGCTAGGAAAATTCCACTTCATTTGATTCCTTGTCATGCGAGATTATTGACTTCGAAATTTTAAACTTCTGTCTTCTATTCTCTCACAGATGGTGAGGACACGTACTACCGGAGATGACCAGGCACCGCGCCCCCTACTAGAGCCGCTAGAGGTCGGGGCTGGGGTAGAGGCCTAGGACGCGTACGTGGTGCAGCCCAAGCACTCGCACGAGCTGCTACAGAGGAGCCACTAGTAGCTCCAGCGTCCAGGCACCTGATATGCCTACAACTACTACTACTACTACTACTACTACTACTCCTGCTCTCTTAGAGACCGTTGCCAGTTCATGAGAATGTACAGAACTCTAGCTTAGGCAGGATTGATTCCCCTTGCTGCAGCCACATCTCAGGCCGGGGGAGGAGCAAAGACTCCCGCCACCCGCACACCAGATCAGCGGGTTCAGGTTGATCAGATCCCAGTGGTTATACCGGTACTGCCTGCAGCCCTAGCTCAGCTCGAGGGTAGGGCAGCAGTTTCAGAGGAGGAGCAGTGGAGGCTCGAGAGGTACAAGAAGTACGACCCTCCTACAATTAATGGTCTAGTATCAGAGGATGCTCAAGGATTTCTGGAGGAGTGCCACCGTATCCTCCGTACTATGGGCATAGCAGAGTCGAGTGGGTTTCTTTCACTACCTTCTAGCTTCGAGGGGCAGCCTATCAGTGGTGGCATACTTTTGAGATGGACAGTCCGGCTGAGGCAGCTTCCATTACATGGACCCAGTTCTCAGATATGTATTTGAAGGAGTATGCCCCTCAGAGCCTTAGGGACGCATGGGCGCGGAGTTTGAGCATTTGCGCCAGGGTACTATGACTATTTCGGATTATGCTGTCCGTTTTAGTGACTTGGCTAGACATACACCGACCTTGGTTTCTACAGTTTGAGAGAGAGTTTGCCGGTTTATTGAGGCGCTCATTACCAGCATCAGGTCTAGCATGGCCCGGGAGTTAGAGATGGATATCGCCTATCAGCAGGTGGTGAGTATTCCTAGGAGAGTAGAGGGCATGCTTGCTTGAGATAGGGAGAAGAGAGAGGCCAAGAGGTCTCGAGAGTCGGGCCATTATTCTGGTGCCCGTGCCCTACCTGCAGTTCGTCATGGTCGGGGTTATGTGAGTTGCCCCATTCATTCAGCTCTTCCAGCAACCAGTGGTATTCCAGTTCCTCCTAGACCTCAGGAGCCTTATTATGCACATACAGTATCTAGTGCACCTCCTGCACGGGGTGCTTTCAGTGGTCAATCTAGCAGACCTGGACCGAGTCAGTCACAACCACCACGCCTTCCCAGAGATTGTTTTGAGTATGGCGACACTCGCTATATGGTGAAGGATTGCCCTAGGTTTAGGAGGGGAGCACCTCCACAGGCTTCTCAGCCACAGCGTGCTCCACAGGGTTCCCAGGCTATGATCACAGCACCAGCTGCCACCCCACTTGCCAACCAGCCAGAGGTGGAGGTCGGGGAAGTAGAGGTCGCCCTAGAGGGGGAGGCCAGGCCAGATACTACGCCCTTCCTGCCCATACGGAGGCTGTTGCTTCTGATTCTGTCATTACAGGTATTGTTCCGGTCTGTCATAGAGATGCATCGGTTCTATTCGATCCAGGATCCACTTATTCCTAAGTGTCCTCTTATTTTGCCCCGTATTTGGGCATATCTCGGGATTCTTTGAGTTCCCCTGTTTATGTGTCTACTCCTGTGGGAGATTCTCTTGTTGTGAACCACGTTTATCGGTCGTGCTTCATTGCTCTTAGTGGTTTTGAGACCAGAGCTGATTTATTATTGCTCAGCATGGTAGATTTTGATGTTGTCTTGGGCGTGGACTGGTTGTCGCCCCATTATGCTATTCTTGATTGTCACACTAAGACCGTGACACTGGCTATGCTAGGTTTACCGCGATTAGAGTGGAGGGGTACTTTAGATTACAGTCCCAGTAGAGTTATTTCATTTCTTAAAGCTTAGCCAATGGTTGAGAAGGGGTGTGACGCGTATCTAGCTTATATGAGAGATGTCAGTATTGATACCCCTACATCTGATTCAGTCCCAGTAGTGCGAGATTTCCCTGATATGTTTCCAGCTAATCTTTCGGGCATGCCGCCCGACAGAGATATTGATTTTGGCATTGATTTATTGCCGGTCACTCAGTCCATCTCTATTCCTCCTTATCGTATGGCTCATTCGGAGTTGCAGGAGTTGAAGGAACAGTTATGGGAAGTGCTTGATAAGGGCTTTATCCGGCTTAGTGTGTCACCTTGGGGTGCTCCTGTCTTGTTTCTGAAGAAAAAAATGGTTCTATGCGTATGTACCAGTTCTCTCACCGGAACCTATGGCTCATCACTACCTCTTGGTCATCTACCCGCCTCTCAACCACTCAGTGATATCCTAGTCTCCTTAGATGAACCTGGAGCGGTTCACTCACCCCCCTATGGGTCTCTTGTCATTTTCTGGCCAATCCCCGGCCGTTTGAGTAAGTTTGCAGTATCTCCGCCTAAATCCATGCCGTTCATGAGGTTTGCCCTCTTTTCTGGGTTCCACGAAACCTAGTTCTCTATATTCTGGGTTTTCTTTTAAGATCCGTTCTCTATTTACGATTCTATGAAGTTTCTTCGTGTTTTTCTCCGAAAAAATTCTGTTTTTAACAATTTCAAGAACAAGTGTTTCCCGACCAAGTTCTCGAAACAGTTCTTTGATGTTAAAACGCCTCTACTGTGTTTAATCGATTATTTTATGCTTTCTTGTTGCCTTGATTGTATGCTGAAACCCCAATTTTAGGTTAACTCTTATTATGTGTATCCTTTTGTTACCTAATTCATGTGTTCTCCGTGACTCCTGTTTAATTCGCTACTATGACCTCTTCCTGTTGATTTCTATGAACATCTCTTCCTGTTAACCATGTGACTGCTACTTAAATGCCCAATAATTTCGACTCTTGCCCTACTGGCTGTTTATTTGATGATTTGTACTGATCGTCTTGTGTAAAAATCTCATGCTTGTGATACTTTCCTTAAAAATATGATCTCGTGTATTCCTTATGCAATTCTGTACCAATTTTGAATTATTTCTATATTTATGTGATGCTTTCCTTAATTACATTGGATTCCCTAGGATTACGATTTGATCTGGGATCCTTTTGGTCGATTCTCGAACTGATACCCTTTTTTTACAAGGTTATTTCAACTTTTCCTTAATTACCCACTATGTATTTGGCCTTGATTATGCACTATGTGATTCCTTGACTTAATTAGCCTCGCTGAAGTGATTTCTTTCCTTATTCTACCTTGACTCACCGTTTGAACTAGACTCCTTAATTAAAGGAGTCCAGTTTTCTCAATTGACACTAATTGATTGCTATTTCCATGTTTGTGCACTCTTTGCCTATGTACTACTTGTTTTCAAAACTATATAAAGACCCGTCTTCCCTCTTCACACACACACTGAGATTCACACGAAAAAGACACTGGCACAAATTGCCTCTGAAATCACTGATCACACAAACACACCCAAGACTGAGTAGTCTCTATTGCTCTTGTGCTTTTGCATACTACTGCTGCTCTCATCCTGCATATTACTGTCCTGTAGCTGTTCCTTGTCTTGCATACTGCTGTTGTTGTGTTATTTCAGCACTTTGCTATCCCTTAGTCTCTAACTGGTATGTTTTGCTATTTAGCTTTGTAGTATCTACACAACATGCTCCAGTTTTTGCTTACTTACTTATTGTTCCTTATGTGTTTCATCCTTTGGTTCCACTGCTTGTCATGTAACTAGCTTAAGTCTGAATGTGTGTCTTGTTTTCCATATGTTTCCTTGTGATCATGTCATTACTATACCCATATCCCTCCCTTTCTTTAAGTCTGATATGTCTCCAGTTCCTTATGAGACTTTAGTCCTTATGTGTTCATGATTTGCTGATCCTCCCCTGACCTGGTTGTTGTCACTATGCTCTCATTATGTGCTCAAACCTGCCTCTCCTGCTACTTGAGTGTTATGTAATCCCAACCCTATTAATCTGTGCTATTATTGTGACAACTATGTGGTAATTATGTGATAACTATAACTCTATTTAAGTGCTAATAACAAAGTTATCTGTCCCCAATCCCTTACCCCTGTTTGTGTTTGCTCTTTCATGAGTTCTTTACCTGCTGGCTGTTGTTGTATTGCTTCTCTCTGTGATAAAAAATATTTTACCAAAATCTTTCATCATTTTCTGAAATCATCTTTTCAAGGCCGTTGTCTCAATTACTCTTTTCAAACTTGAAATTCTCTTTAAAACTCTTCTTCCCGCACTTCACACTATTCTTAGACTCTAGGCTCTGCCCCCGTCGAGTGAGCACTGCCTTGGGGACCTCTGAGTACCCATTGAACTCTGACACTCAAGGCTGGCCTTCTACACTGCACTTACTCATTCTTGGCTAGGGTGCCTGGGTGTGAGCACTGTCCAGGATCTTCTGAGACTCTGACACACTTGGGTTGTAAGGCCATGGCATATGGCAAGTGGATCTGGTACTTTGGGCCTACTATTAGGCTTTGTATAGTATAGCTTCTTGATTTTCCTTTTATTCAATTGTGTAATTCAGCAATTTTGGTCTGTAATAATTATTTGTAAAACACTTCAGGGCTGGATAGTGAAAAGGGTGGGGATGATGCATGCTTAGCATAATTTTGGGTAGAAAACATGCTTTAGGATTTACTTCACCTCTGTGCGCAATAGAGATCTTGCATAAGACATGTTTGCATTAGATATCATGTTTCCTTAGGTCTGTTCATGTATGCATATCATCACATCCGTGTTAGATATTAATGATGTTAACTACATGCTTCATCAGAAATAGCACTAAATAACTTCTTCTTTGAAACAATACTGTCTGCGCATACATAACTCACATGTAGATATCCTGTTCTTAGGTGCACTGTCGGATCTATTTTCAGCATGTCTACCCTTTTTAATCTGGGCTAAGTACTCAATAAAACGCCTAGGCAAACCTTAGGCCTAACGTTTGCTAAAACCAATCAAAAACATAACTCGATTAGTTTTGCACCGCCTGTTCAAAACCATAAAATGGATTTTCAAACTAATCAGTCATATTTCTGGAATTCATTAAGACTTGCTGTTTGCCACTATTTTTCACATCTAGAATTCATGTTAAGGTTCTGAATCTGAGACCTTTATTGCTGTTTGAAACGTACTATTTACATGACTTACTTGTGGAGGGATATTTGAGCCATATAATTATTTATGTGTACCCCATCTGTGCAAGTCCTAACTGTTTCTCTACTTGTCGTTTAGAGTTTTATCCTTTAAAACCTAGGGGTTCAGCCTAGTACTCACCTCATAGGATTAGTAGTCCTAAACACTCTCCGGGACTTATAGGACGGACGAGTAATAGCACGTAATAAGCCTCGTGACCAACTCATGCGTTTTCAAACTAACCTTTACGGGGTGGGAGGGTAGAATATGGAGATGATGACCGATGCGCTAATATCTCATGTAGCCCCTCTTCTGAGGAGTGATTACTGGGTATTGCATTGACGTGATCCATATTGATCATAAACCTAGGACTCCCCTCCCCTTTACTTGCTTTTATCTACTTTCCTTAGAATTGTTTAAATCTTTCATAAATTTCTGCCCCCTTTACTTTCCTCAAAGTTTCAACTTATTTGCAATATTATATGCAAACCCCTTCTATTTGAGCGCTTAATTGCTTACTTGATTATGTGAAGTCACAATTATAACATGGTCGGGAACCACACTAGTGGATCTTGAGGGGTGCCTAACACCTTCCCCTCGAGATAATTTTCAGCCCTTACCCGAACTTTGGTTTTCCAATTCAAAACCCTTAGTGTCCTAATGCACTTAATCATTAGGTGGCGACTCTTCAAATCCAAAAATCCAATTCCCAAACGGGAATAGAGTTGTCTTCCCAAATGTCGTAAACCCGATTCCGCGAGGAAAAGGGGGGGTCGACAGCATGGCGACTCTGCTGGGGAATCTTTAGGCTTTTACCACTTCATGTTATATGTGACTTCATTGTTTTCTTTTATTGCTTTGTTTAATGCCTTTATCCGAAACTGACTTGGCTTCTTGTTTCTTTTTCTTTAACGCTTTCATTTACTGCTTTCCATCAATACCATTGTAATTTTTGAGCAATTATTGTAATTATTATGAACGTGAAAATACGCGACAATTTGTTTCATTTTTGTAATTGTATCTTCAACATCATATTCCACTCATGCCAAACAAATACCATAGCAACGCTTATTGAGTGGTTGCGCTCTTCCGATATTATTACCCCCTAAATTTGGCAAAGGCATATTTGCGGTAAAACCAGTCGATCACCGGTGCAGTCGACGATTCCATGCCTTTCCCTCTTGAGTTGTCCACTCAAGGGTACCGGTCTAGCACCCCATTGAAACCTTATTCTATTTAACTATTCATGCATCACTGTCAAACCTAGTCGAGTCAGTTATGCTGTCCCCATAATGACTCTTTAAGATAGCGTTGTCCAAAGTCCACTAGGTTCCCCTGAAACCCAAACGGACAACACCATATTCTGTGCATTTATTTGGAGAACTAAATGCCATTATGCTAATTATTGGTTTAAATAGTCGAGTCCGGCGGGGGGTACAAGGTCCCCGACTTCGGTATGGTCAGTATACCCTCACTCTTGCTGGCCTGGCGGAGAATCTCCCATCAAGTGACTAAATCAACGAATGGAAAGAGAGGGTCACCAAGGCTAGCGAAAAGCTGGAATATCTGGAATACAGTCTACTAGAATTAGAAGGAAAAGTAAGAAAAAGAGTCACCGACTGCCAGAATGCTGAGGGAAACGAAGGAGAACGCCTGGCAAAGGCATTTTTACTGGAGAACCTGCGTGAATTGGAGGATTTGATCAACGAGAGCATTCAACCTGGGGAAAGTCCTTCTAGGACCAAGTAGTTAGGAGTCTTTTCTTTTGCTTTTTAAAATGTAATAAGGCCAAGGGCCATTAGTGACATTTTTATTTTTCGCTATTTTAGTGTCGTTTTGGGATTCGTCTTATTTTTCATCAATAAAATGAGGCATTTAGCATTATAAGTTCTCCAAATTTATTTGTCGCTAGGCCTACCTCGGGCACAACGAGGCTCCCAAATTAGGATACGATATATATTCTTACACTATGTGTTTAAATATTGCAACATTTTTTCTCATAATCCTTACTGACTTGTTACCTTTTTGTTTTTACTTTTTGTTTTATTCCCCCTCCCTAACCGGTTAGTTCGTGCACTCTGGCATCATCGTCCTACTCCACAAGATCTAAGGGCCCTCCACCTCCTCCTCCTCCGAGTCCTATCAGAAACAAGAACAAAGCAAAAATGGAAGACTTGAGCAACATCAGGAAGGAGAACTCAGTTGAAAGGGTAGAGGTTCCTCAGGGTATTCAGGTGTCCAAAGAAAGTGCCGCCCAGCTCGAACAGAAGTTACTGAAATTTCAGGAAGAATTGGACCAAGTTTGGATCTTGGCAAGCTTGTCATTCTCCCTCACTACTCCAGACGTCAACTTTCCCAATGCTCAAAACCCCATACCTCCACAGAACATCCCGAAGCCGCAGAAACAACCCGCTACTCATCAAAATTGCAACACATGTCACAACAACACCCCACTCTTCATCCCCGAACTACCAAATGATCATCCCCACCATACTCCCATCTATGTGGAAACCATGCCACAATACACTCAACCCATTTCAAACACACCGGAGTCTGATGACAAAGACTCCTTCATCAAGAACCTAGCCGCTGAGCTCAAGAAACTGACTAGCCGAGTCTAGGGTGTTGAAGGAAACAAAGGTATCGAAGGGCTGAATTATGAGGACCTTTGCATTCAGCCGGATGTCGAACTTCCCGAGGGGTACAAACCTCCCAAGTTCGAAATGTTTGATGGCACAGGAGATCCCAGGGTCCATTTGAGGACATACTGTGATAAGCTGGTCGGCGTAGGAAGAGATGAAAAGATTCACATGAAGCTCTTCATGAGAAGTTTGAAAGGTGATGCTCTATCTTGGTACATTAGCCAAGACCCCAAGAAGTGGACAAGCTGGGTAGGAATGGTGTCTGATTTCATGGACAAGTTCAGATTCAATACAGAAAATACGCCAGATGTCTTCTACATCCAGAATCTGAAAAAGAAACCTACTGAGACATTCCGCGAGTATGCTACTCGATGGAGATCCGAGGATGATAAGGTCAGGCCAGCCTTAGAAGAAGAACAGATGAACATATTTTTCGTCCGAGCTCAGGATCCACAGTATTATGAGAGGTTAATGCTGATAGAGGGCCAGAAATTCTCCGACATCATCAAGCTAGGAGAAAGGATTAAGGAAGGTATTAAAAGTTGTATGGTCACTAATTTGGAGGCATTGCAGGCTACCAACAAGGCTCTATAGTCTGGTGGCACGTCCAAGAAAAAGGATGTGAGTGCCGTGATGGTTGCACAGAGAACAAAATCCCCAATAAAATACCAAACCTATCCATTACCCCCACTCACATATCAACCCACTCCAAACTACCAAGCACCCTCGCCCTCTTACAAAGTTCCACCACCGACTTACCAATCATCTCCATCCCCCACATATCAACCTACCTCACCAAGATATTCCCAACCCGTACCTGTCTACCAAGTCTACAATACTCAACCCTCTCACTATCAATCACCTCCCACCCGCCAAAACTTTCTTAGACCGCGACCTAACTTCGACCGTAGACCTCCCAAGCAATACACCGCCCTTGCCGAACCAATCGACCAACTGTATGAAAGGCTTAAAGCTGCTGGTTACGTCACCCCGATCCCTGCCATAACTCCAGAAAATCCTTCCCAATGGGTCAACCCGAACAAAACCTGTGCATACCATTCCGGCATGAAGGGGCATACCATTGATGAATGCCGATCTCTGAAGGATAAAATCCAAGCCTTAATTGACAATAAGATCATCGTGGCAAAATAGCCCGCTCCCAATGTTCGCGACAATCCCCTGCCTGATCATAAGGGTGGAGGTGTGCACATGATCGAGGTAGAAGACGATTGGGACCCCAAAGGGTCGATTAGATTAATTGCCGAAGGTGACGTGAACAAGAAATCAACGGTCACACTTAATCCTATTGTATTCTAGATTCAGACTTCTGAAGACGCTGAAGTAAACATGTCCATACCACTTGAGTTCGAGGCACCTCCTTCTACAAAGACGCAGGGACCAATCGAGGTCGAGTTTGGGTCCCCAAAGGCACCTGAGCCCTTTGAAGTTGCTGCATTACCTTCCAAGACAAGGGTACCCATACCTATAGCAATGTCAACCATAGCACCATTCCATACGAAGGCCATTCCGTGGGATTACACAGCCGAGGCGAGAAGGAAGGGAAAAATTAGGTCTGGAGAAGCAATTGCAGCACAGGGTATGACCATAACAGGCAAGATTTATACTCCGGAGCATTTAGCTGAATCAAGTAAGCAGGCCTCTAAACGGCCTATTGAAACTAGGCCCGATGATCTCTGGAGGAAGATACAAGCAAAAGAGTACTCAGTCGTTGATCAACTGAATAAAACACCGGCACAGATCTCCATCCTAGCTCTGCTGCAAAGCTCCGATGCACATAAGAACGCCTTGTTGAAGATACTGAGTGAGGCATATGTACCCAGCAACATAACTGGAGGACAAATGGCGAACATGGTAGGGCAGATATTGGAGAGTCATAAAATCACTTTGGTTTAAGCCACAACAAAGCGTTGCACATCACTGTGAAATGTGAAGACTATTTCATCACCAGGACTTTGATTGACGGAGGGTCCAGCCTCAACATTTGTCCATTGGTTACTCTCAGAACATTGGGAAAGATCCTGCACGAGATCAAAGATGGAGCCATCAACGTCAAAGCTTTCGACGGCTCCCAAAGGTCCACCATTGGGGAAATCAGTTTGTGTCTGCAGATGGGACCAACTTGGTTCGATATCGACTTTCAAGTGATAGACATCTCAGCATCTTACAACTTACTACTGGGACGACCTTGGATCCACGCTGCTGGAGCTGTAGCATCAACCCTGCACCAGGCAGTGAAGTTCAAATGGAATCACTAGGAGGTGATTATTCATGGCGACGGTGGTAATCTCATATACAGTCGTCAGACCATCCCAGCAATTGGAGGAAGAAGGAAGATAGGCGTAGAAGCCTGCTATCACATTGAGCGAGTCAACGCCGTGGACAAAGATAAGTGGTGGGATAACAAGATCGAAAGTATACTGAATTGGAGCGAATATGAACCTGGCAAGGGGCTTGGCAAGAACCTCCAGGGAATCACTAAACCTATCAAACTGAAGAAGCACGACACCACCTTCAAGTTGGGGTATGGATATACTTGGGAAGAATTCAAGGACTGGTCGCCACCATGGCGCAGTCCCTACTACCCACTGGAGCACCCGATACCTCGCCTGGAGCAGACTTTCCAGCCAGCAGATGTCATTTATGGGTTGGAAGAAGAGGAAGCATTAGCAGCAATGAGGAACTTGTTCCTGGAGGATGATAATATGGACTGTCATGTCATTTTTGAGGAGGAAGGCCCTTCCATACAAGCTGTGAGCCGAGGGGCGCGCCTCAATAATTGGTCCATCAGAACCACCAAGGCCCAGAAAACTTCGGGCATTACTATTTTTATCTTGATGAACCGACGAATGTGACATGCGACGAGATAACGTAACAAACGGATACAGACTCAGAAGAGGATGAAATACCATAAGAGGTCGTTCAAGAGGTTGAGGACTTTGAGAATATGCCTAAGTCCAACCTGGATGAAACTGAGATTGTCAACCTGGAGGATACAGAGAATGTCAAGGAAACGCGCATCAGTGTTCACTTGTCACCGTCAGAAAAGGAAGAGTACGTGGATTTCTTAAAAGAATATGAGGACATATTCGCCTGGTCGTATGATGATATGACTGGTCTCAGTACATCTATTGTAGCTCACAAACTGCCAACAGATCCAACATGTCCGCCGGTAAAGCAGAAGCTCAGAAAGTTCAAGCCAGACATGAGTTTGAAGATCAAGGAAGAAGTCACCAAACAAGTCAAAGCCAAGGTCCTCAGGGTAGTGGAATATCCAACATGGTTGGCCAACATTGTGCCAGTGCCAAAGAAGGATGGGAAGGTCAGAGTCTGTGTCGACTACAGGGACCACAACCAGGCCAGTCCGAAACACAACTTCCCCTTGTCGAACATACACATCCTGATTGATAACTACGCCAAGCACGAGCTGCAGTCATTCGTCGATTGTTTTGCTGGGTACCATCAGATATGGATGGATGAGGAAGACGCGGAGAAAATGGCTTTCATTACGCCGTGGGGAATGTATTGTTACAAGATGATGCCGTTCGGATTGAAGAATGCTGGGGCCACCTACATGAGAGCCATGACTACTCTTTTCCACGACATGATACATAAAGAGATCGAGATTTATGTGGACGATGTCATCATCAAATCCAAGAAAGCCACTGACCACATGGAGGATTTAAGGAAGTTCTTAAACACATTGAGAAGGTACAACTTAAAGCTGAATCCCGCCAAATGTGCATTCGGGGTTCCTGCCGGAAAATTGCTTGGGTTCATCGTAAGTCGATGAGGAATAGAACTGGACCCGTCAAAGGTTAAGGCCATTTAAGAATTGTCGCCGCCAAAGAGCAAGAAAGAGGTTATGAGTTTCTTGGGAAGACTCAACTACATCAGCCGGTTCATAGCCTAGTCCACTGTCATTTGTGAACCAATCTTTAAGATGTTAAAGAAGAACGCCGCCACTAAATGGACTGATGATTGTCAGAAAGCCTTCGACAGAATCAAGGAATACCTGTCAACGCTGCTAGTTCTGGTTTCGCCTGAACCAGGCAGACCGCTCTTGCTCTACCTTGCAGTATTGGATGGAGCATTCGGCTGTGTTCTGGAGCAACATGACGAAACAGGTAGAAAGGAGCAAGCCATCTATTACCTCAATAAGAAGTTCACTCCATACGAGGCCCGGTACTCTCTATTAGAACGCACATGTTGTGCTCTGACCTGGGTGGCTCAGAAGTTGAGGCATTATTTCTGTGCCTAACCACTTATCTCATATCGAGAATGGATCCGCTGAAGTATATCTTCCAGAAGCCCATGCCCACAGGCAAGCTAGCCAAATGGCAAATCCTGCTGAGTGAATTTAATATTGTCTACGTGACCCGAAAAGCGATCAAAGGACAAGCACTGGCAGATCATCTTGCCGAAAATCCCGTGGACAGAGAATACGAGCCTCTAAAGACGTATTTTCCTGACGAGGAGGTCTCTTTCATAGGAGAAGACATTGCAGAATCCTATGATGGCTGGAGAATGTTCTTCGATGGAGCAGCAAACTTCAAAGGAGTTGGCATAGGAGTAGTTCTAGTATCAAAAACAGGTCAGCATTATCCGGTGGTCTGCATATGAATGGTTTTGTCTTAGACAAGAAAATACTCCGGGCCGGTTATTTCTGGATGAATATGGAGACGGACTGCATCCAGTATGTTCGGAGATGCCATCGCTGCCAGATTCATGCAGACATGATAAAGGTGCCTCCTAACGAGCTCAATGCAACAAGCTCACCATGGCCATTCGCCGCTTGGGGAATGGGTGTCATCGGACCTATCGAGCCTGCCGCATCAAACGGGCACAGGTTCATTCTAGTGGCAATTGATTATTTCACCAAATGGGTTGAAGCAGCATCATATAAGGCGGTAACCAAGAAGGTTGTGGCAGACTTTGTCCGCGATCGTATCATTTGCCGGTTCGGCATCCCAGAGACGATCATCACTGATAATGGTTCAAATCTCAACAGTGATCTGATGAAGGCGATGTGTGAGACGTTCAAGATTAAGCACAGGAATTCTACAGCCTACAGACCTCAGATGAATGGAGCTATAGAAGCGGCCAATATGAACATCAAGAAGATACTAAGGAAGATGATAGAAAAGCATAAGCAGTGGCATGAGAAGTTATCATTTGCTTTATTGGGTACCGTACCACAGTTCGCACATCAACCGGGGTAACTCCCTATATGCTGGTTTATGGTACGAAAGCAGTCATTCCCGCCAAAGTAGAAATTCCTTCCCTAAGGATCATACAGGAAGCTGAGCTCGACGAAGCAGAATGGGTATAGAGTCGCTACGAGCAGTTAGCCCTCATAGATGGAAAAAGAATGAACGCAGTTTGCCATGGTCAACTCTATCAGAACAGAATGTCCAGAGCCTTCAACAAGAGAGTTAAACCAAGACGGTTCACACCGGGGCAGCTGGTGTTAAAGAAGATTTTTCCACATCAAGATGAAGCCAAAGGGAAATTCTCTCCCAACTAGCAAGGCCCGTACATGGTTCACCGGGTTCTGACAGGAAGAGCCCTCATACTCGCAGAAATGGATGGAGAAGTTTGGCCAAAGCCAATTAATTCAGACACAGTCAAACGCTATTATGTGTAATCATTGTAATTTCTGTATGATATAATTTGAACTACGTCTGACCTGATTCCCGTTTAAGAGGGGATACGTAGGCAGCCTTATGGGTTCGGTCACAATTCAATAAAAATCTCATTTCCCCCGATATTGGAAACTGGGGTAGAATTTTGAGGAGGACCCTCAAAATTCCGAAGTTGACTTTCAGCCATTCATCGCGCGCAGCCGTTAGAAGCACCAGCCGCAGTAAACTGGGGCAGAATTTTGAGGGGTTCCAGAACAAAAGAGGTCGCAATGTCTTGAACCGCATCGCAGTCGTCGGCTTATCTAAAAGAAAATCATTTTTTATTTTGTATTTACATCATATTTTTACTAAATCATACATGGCTACTACCAAAATTGCTTTGTTTAGCGACGCTACCCCAATGAAAGCAAGTGCCGAGTAGGACAAGCGAAGTCCACGGGAAGACGAACTAACCTTCCCCCTTTACAAAACTCACGATTTTTCTTTGGATGCAGGCACCCGAGACATAAAGTCATCAGATACAATTACATACTCATACTTTTTCAGGGATACAACTCTCAGAATCATCGCCTATTTACAAGTGCTACCCACGTACGGCAAGGCCAGCAGCCACAATTACGCAATCAACTATCAGCTATCATCTCTCAGCTAAGAAATTTCATTATACCTCCACCTTTATTTCGTACATTGCATAAGGCTACTCTTCTGCCTTTCGAGGTTTAGCACTACCTCCACTTGCATTTCTTGCATTGCATAAGGCTACTTTTCTGCCTTCCGAGACTAAGCACTATCTCCATCCTGCATTTCTTGCATTGCATAAGGCTACTTTTCTGCCTTCCGAGACTAAGTACTGCCTCCATCCTGCATTTCCTTGCATTGCATAAGGCTACCTTTCTGCTTTCCGAGACTAAGCACTTTCTCCATCTGCATTTCTTGCATTGCATAAGGCTACTTTTCTGCCTTCCGAGACTAAGCACTGTCTCCATCCTGCATTTCCTTGCATTGCATAAGGCTACTTTTCTGCCTTCCGAGACTAAGCACTGTCTCCATCCTGCATTTCCTTGCATTGCATAAGGCTACCTTTCTGGCTTTCGAGGTTAAGCTCTACCTCCATCCTGCATGGCTGAAATATCGCCACCTCTTATTTACATCGGCTGAGATATCGCCAAATTTATTTAAATCCTGCATGGCTGAAATATCGCCAACTTCATTTAAGCCGCTATATCGGCTGAAAGATCGCCAGTCTATATTTAAATCTCTGTCGTCTGAAATATCGCCATTTATATTTATGCTTTTTATCGGCTGAAATATCGCCAACTTCATTTAAATCGCCATATCGGCTGACAGATCGCCAGTTTATATTTAAATCTCTGTCGGCTGAAATATCGCCATTTATATTTATGCTTTATATTGACTGAAATATCGCCAACTTCATTTATACCGCTATATCGGCTGAAAGATCGCCAGTTTGCATTTAAATCTTCGTCGGCTGAGATATCGCCATTTATATTTATGCTTTACATCGGCTGAAATATCGCCAAATCATGTATTTCATGGGCTGAACTATCGCCAAATTGTCCAAGGGCGTCATTGTTCGGAGGCATCATTTTCATAGCCCGAGAACGCCATGCCATGGCCTGAGGACCCCCCGCTTTATATTTTGCACATCATTATTCAAAGGCATCATGGTTCGGTGGCACCATTATAATAGCCCGAGAACGTTATTTCATAGCCTGCGAATCCTTTATTATATGCTTCATGGCTCAGGACGTCATGGTCTGAGGACGTCATCCTGCCCGTCCAAAGACAACATTCATGGTCCAACGGGAACTTGCATCACGTTTAAATTTATGCACGATATGTTTGTATTGCTCATTTGCAGGTACACCAGCTGGCAACGACCATTACAGCAGGAGCGATCTCGCTCCGGTTCCCGCAGCCCATCGGTCCCTGACCATCCTTCCCAACCTAAGTATTGCGTCCGTCCTTTTCCAGACCTCCATCGGCATATTCCGCCGATGTATCCCGAACTACATACGACCTAATTCCTGTAAGACCAAGGATATGTAGGCAGCTCAGGAATCAGAGCTCGGTCAAAACTTTTTTTTTTTCAAGTCGTTTCTTTCGGTCAAAATTGGTCATCATATCTTTACCCGACAATTCTTTCATCCTTCCCGGGTAAAGAGGGGCAGCTGTTGATACCCAATTATTCCCTACCTATTTTTTATGCTCAAACTATTCTCAAAATAGCATGTATAAGCATGCCCAAAAGTTTGGTATTTTTCCTTTAATTTTAAAGATTTTTAGATCAATTTATTGTCTATTTTTACACTACAAAATTCAATAATTATTTCCAAACTAGCATTTTTGGTGAATAATTTATTTCATTCTCATATTTTACACTAAGATATAATTAAGCTGATTTTTTGCATATTTTTTTTATAAATTTATTTGATATTTCTAAGCTAAAATTGCATAAATTGCAATTATAGCCTATATTGCGATTAATAGCATTTTACAATTATAAAATTGCTCCCATTATTTTTAGATTAACATTTATATATTATTAATTAATTCAGTGCTTTTAATTTGTTTTTAAAATTATTTCAACTATTTTAATTAAATTAAAAGGTAAAAATTGGCTATTTAACAAACAGCCCCATTTGCATTTCAATTATAGCCCCAATTTAACCCCACCCCATCATATTGTAATTAAACCCAAATGGCCCAATACCCCATCTGAACCAACCCAGCCCAATCCCTGATTGACCCGGTCCACTCCCGTTTTAATCTGAGCCGTTGATCAAATGAGATCAACGGCCCAGATTTAATTGCCTTAATTAAACCCTCACCTACCCCCTTTCCCCCGTCTCATTTTCGAGACTCCTCATCTCTCTCTATCTCTCATTCTCTCTCTATCTATCTGGTACTCTCTAGAAGCCCTTTGGCTTCTCCCCTCCGACGGGGTCTGTTCACCTTCTCCGACCAGTTCTCTCACCGGAACCTATGGCTCATCACTACCTCTTGGTCATCTACCCGCCTCTCAACCACTCAGTGATATCCTAGGCTCCTCAGATGAACCTGGAGCGGTTCACTCACCCCCCTATGGGTCTCTTGCCATTTTCCGGCCAATCCCCGGCCGTTTGAGTAAGTTTGCAGTATCTCCGGCTAAATCCATGCCGTTCATGAGGTTTGCCCTCTTTTCTGGGTTCCACGAAACCCTAGTTCTCTATATTCTGGGTTTTCTTTTAAGATCCGTTCTCTATTTACGATTCTATGAAGTTTCTTCGTGTTTTTCTCCGAAAAAATTCTGTTTTTAACAATTTCAAGAACTAGGGTTTCCCGACCAAGTTCTCGAAACAGTTCTTTGATTTTAAAACGCCTCTACTGTGTTTAATCGATTATTTTATGCTTTCTTGTTGCCTTGATTGTTATGCTGAAACCCCAATTTTAGGTTAACCCTTATTATGTGTATCCTTTTGTTACCTAATTGTGTGCATTCATGTGTTCTCCGTGACTCCTGTTTAATTCGCTACTATGACCTCTTCCTGTTGATTTCTATGAACATCTCTTCCTGTTAACCATGTGACTGCTATTTAAATGCTCAATAATTCCGACTCTTGCCCTACTGGCTGTTTATTTGATGATTTGTACTGATCCTCTTGTGTAAAAATCTCATGCTTGTGATACTTTCCTTAAAAATATGATCTCGTGTATTCCTTATGCAATTCTGTACCAATTTTGAATTATTTCTATATTTATGTGATGCTTTCCTTAATTACTTTGGATTCCCTAGGATTACGATTTGATCTGGGATCCCTTTGGTTGATTCTCGAACTGATACCCTATTTTTACAAGGTTATTTCAACTTTTCCTTAATTACCCACTATGTATTTGGCCTTGATTATGCACTATGTGATTCCTTGCCTTAATTAGCCTTGCTGAAATGATTTCTTTCCTTATTCTACCTTGACTCAACGTTTGAACTAGACTCCTTAATTAAAGGAGTCCAGTTGTCTTAATTGACACTAATTGATTGCTATTTCCATGTTTGTGCACTCTTTGCCTATGTGCTACTTGTTTTCAAAACTATATAAAGACTTGTCTTGCCTCTTCACACACACACTGAGATTCACACGAAAAAGACACCGACACAAATTGCCTCTGAAATCACTGATCACACAAACACACCCAAGACTGAGTAGTCTCTACTGCTCTTGTGCTTTTGCATACTACTGCTGCTCTCATCCTGCATATTACTGTCCTGTAGTTGTTCCTTGTCTTGCATACTGCTGTTGCTGTGTTATTTCCAGCACTTTGCTATCCCCTAGTCTCTAACTGGTATGTTTTGCTATTTAGCTTTGTAGTATCTACACAACATGCTCCAGTTTTTGCTTACTTACTTACTGTTCCTTATGTGTTTCATCCTTTGGTTCCACTGCTTATCATGTAACTATCTTAAGTCTGAATGTGTGTCTTGTTTTCCATATGTTTCCTTGTGATCATGTGATTACTATACCCATTTCCCTCCCTTTCTTTAAGTCTGATATGTCTCCAGTTCCTTCGGAGACTTTAGTCCTTATATGTTCATGATTTGCTGATCCTCCCTGACCTGGTTGTTGTCACTATGCTCTCATTATGTGCTCAAACCTGCCTCTCTTGCTACTTGAGTGTTATGTAATCCCAACCCTATTAATGTGTGCTATTATTGTGACAACTATGTGGTAATTATGTGATAACTATAACTCTATTTAAGTGCTAATATCAAAGTTATCTGTCCCCAATCCCTTACCCCTGTTTGTGTTTGTTCTTTCATAAGTTATTTACCTGCTGGCTGTTGTTGTATTGCTTCTCTCTGTGATAAAAAATATTTTACCAAAATCTTTCATCATTTTCTGAAATCATCTTTTCCAGGCCGTTGTCTCAATTACGCTTTTCAAACTTGAAATTCTCTTTAAAACTCTTCTTCCCGCACTTCACACTATTCTTAGACTCTAGGCTCTGCCCCCTTCGAGTGAGCATTGCCTTGGGGACCTCTGAGTACCCGTTGAACTCTGACACTCCTTCTACACTGCACTTACTCATTCTTGGCTGGGGTGCCTGGGTGTGAGCACTATCCAGGATCTTCTGAGATCCTTAGAGACTATGACACACTTGGGTTGTAAGGCCATGGCATATGGCAAGTGGATCTGGTACTTTGGGCCTACTGTTAGGCTTTCTATAGTATAGCTTCTTGATTTTCCTTCTATTCAATTGTGTAATTCAGCAATTTTGGTCTGTAATAATTATTTGTAAAACACTTCAGGGCTAGATAGTGAAAAGGGTGGGGATGATGCATGCTTAGCATAATTTTGGGTAGAAAACATGCTTTAGGATTTACTTCACCTCTGTGCGCAATAGAGATCTTGCATAGGACATGTTTGCATTAGATGTCATGTTTCCTTAGGTCTGTTCAATTATGCATATCATCAGATCAGTGTTAGATATTAATGATGTTAACTACATGCTTCATCAGAAATAGCACTAAATAACTTCTTCATTGAAACAATACTGTCTCCGCATGCATAACTCACATGTAGATATCCTGTTCTTAGGTGTACTATTGGATCTATTTTCAGCATGTCTACCCTTTTTAATCCGGGCTAAGTACTCAATAAAATGCCCCGGCAAACCTTAGGCCTAACGTTTGCTAAAACCAATCAAAAACATAACTCGATTAGTTATGCACCGCCTGTTCAAAACCAAAAAATGGATTTTCAAACTAATCAGTCATATTTCTGGAATTCATTAAGACTTGCTGTTTGCCACTGTTTTTCACATCTAGAATTCATGTTGAGGTTCTGAATCTGAGACCTTTATTGCTGTTTGAAACGTGCTATTTACGTGACTTACTTGTGGAGGGATATTTGAGCAATATAATTATTTATGTATACCCCATCTGTGCAAGTCCTAACTGTTTCTCTACTTGTCGTTTAGAATTTTATCCTTTAAAACCTAGGGGTTCAGCCTAGTACTCACCTCATAGGAATAGTAGTCCTAAACACCCTCCGGGACTTATAGGACGGGACAAGTAATAGCACGTAATAAGCCTCGTGACCAACTCACGTGTTTTCAAACTAACCTTTACGGGGTGGGAGGGTAGAATATGGAGATGATGACCGATGCGCTAATATCTCATGTAGCCCCTCTTCTGAGGAGTGATTACTGGGTATTGCATTGACGTGATCCATATTGATCATAAACCTAGGACTCCCCTCCCCTTTACTTGTTTTTATCTACTTTCCTTAGAATTGTTTAAATCTTTCATAAATTTCTGCCCCCCTTTACTTTCCTCAAAGTTTCAACTTATTTGCAATATTATATGCAAACCCCTTCTATTTGAGCCCTTAATTTCTTACTTGATTATGTGAAGTCACAATTATAACATGGCCGGGAACCACACTAGTGGATCTTGAGGGGTGCCTAACACCTTCCCCTCGAGATAATTTCTAGCCCTTACCCGAACTCTGGTTTTCCAATTCAAAACCCTTAGTGTCATGCACTTAATCATTAGGTGGCGACTCTTCAAATCCAAAAACCCAATTCCCAAACGGGATAGAGTTGTCTTCCCAAATGTCATAAACCCGATTCCGCGAGGAAAAGGGGGCGTCGACATTGGTTTCAAAAGGTAAAAATCTAAGGCGACATACAAAACAAATAATACTGCATGTTAAGGGAAACATGTAAACAAGTAAAGGCTCATGGATACCTCCTCAAGCAAACACATAAATAGCATGACTTGTACATACTAAGGTCCGATTAAAAATACTAAAGACGAAGGGAGTTCAATTGTTGAAGCAGACCAGCCTAATACATAACTCAGATAAGAAGTCCGAATCAGGCCTGCCTGCTGGTTGTAGCAATTTCAAAAGGCGGATTCAATTTCATTGTTATTACCCTAAGGCTTGCCTAAGTGTTTGGGTGAGCTTTTAGGAACATAGTATCTACTTACTGATTTAGAAGTGTGGCAAAGCAGAATAACTTTTAAACGAATGGGTTGAGACTATATAGGCATGCTTGCTAGACCTCGTTAAGTAAGGAAATTAGATTATTTAAAACTGATTCAGAATAAGCTGATTTTAAAACAGACTAGTTTCGGATTCTGCAGGAGATGGTATCTACTATTGCTGATTTTAAACCCTATGGAAATGATATCTAAAATTGAATGTGAATAGAAACGAACCATATTTTTTTTACTTACTTTGGGAATCCCTATAGGCATGATTTCTACGAAGGGGTACTGATTTTAACCATTTAGATCCTAATAACATGGTATCTAAAATGCAGAATTAAACATAATCTAAAACAACAGATCCTATAGGCATGATTTCTATTGTGGTCATTTTTAGTTCCTATAGGCATGATTTCTACGAAGGGGTAGTGATTTTAATGATATCTGATTTTAACCATTTAGATCTTAATAACAAGATATCTAAAATGCAGAATTGAACATGCATAATCTAAAACAACAGATCCTATAGACATGATTTCTACCCTCAAGCATACATAATTCCCAATCTTTTCACTAGCCAACCCCAGTGTTTATTACAAAAATTATTATAGACCCAGTAATGAATTACATCAAAAAAGCACAAAGAAAGGTTACAACTAGAGGAAGCCTGATTCTTGACTTCCTCTCTGAGTTATGGAATAAACCACCTCAAATGCCATTGATCCAAAGCCTTTCTCAGACTTGAGTGTGTCAAAGTTCCCTAAGGGTCTCAAGAAGAACCCGGGCAGTGCTCACACCCAAGTTACATAACCAGAATAGAGATGAGTGCAGTGTGTAAATGCCAGCCCTTATGTGTCCAAGTTCAGAGAGAGCTCATGGGTCCTAAGGCAAGGCTCACATAAAGGGGGCAGACCTTAAGTTCTAAGAAGATAGTGAAAGTGCAGAAACAAAGTTTTAAAAAAACTGAGGGAATAAAGGAGAGGGGAAAGGGTGACAGGGAGACAGCCATTAGCATTTCATAGAGTTAATGACTCCATACAAAGGGGTTAGGGGTTGGGAATCCATTGCAAGGAGCCCATGTACTTAGGCATGGGTTAGCTTTGGGCATGCACAACAATGGGAAGTGCTGACATGCCTGTAAACCAATCAGAATACACAACATCTAGAGGAAACATGGAGGTTATGATCCCAGGGGATCAGGTTTGGGTCATGCACAACAATGTCCAATGCTGTCATGCCCCAAACCAACCACAAGTATTAAACACATTGGGGTAGGGGTTTAGGATCCACAAGTCATGATACATTAACAGAAAAAAGGGAAATTACAACATGCTTAATAATGGTACCGGGTTAAAAACAAACAGCAGACAAACAAGGATACGAGAGACAGTAAATAAGCATGTTGTTGTTGGTGCAGAAGCTTAATTAGAACATACCAGTAAAATGCAGACGCAGAGAAAAAATAAGCAAGTTTGCCACAGCCTAGCCTTGGCTTTCAGCCGGCTAGGTAAGGCAGCAATACAAGTAGTAACAGAGAAAAGAGAGAGATTTAGTGGAGTGTGTGACTGAACTCAAGTGTTTTATGCCTTTATCCCGTTTTTTTGAGAGAAAGAAGTATAGGGTATTTATAGCTTTCTGAAAACAAGTAAAAGAGAAGTAATAAGCTACAAACATGGAAACAATCACAATTCAGAATCAATTATACTAGTGATTGCCTTTAATTAAGGGATCGCTTGCTTAACGGGCAGTGACAAGTTCAAAATAAGGAAAGAAATCAATTTGTAAGCAGGCTGATAGTTGCCATAAAAGAAGTAGTAGAACATTAAGTAAGCAATCGAGTCTATGTACAGAAATACACTAATTTTGGAAAGAATTCAGTAAGGTAAGACAGGAAAAGAAATCAATTAACCTTAACAGGCGAGTGAAATCAGAATTTCACAAAGGAAAAGTTTGAAATCAGTCACAAAATTGAAGGTCAATCAAAGAAGGAAACTCAGCACATAAATAGAGTGCACAAACACTAGACATGCGAGGCCAAACTATTGGCAAAAAGAAACAGCATGAAATAATAGCACAAAGTTAGCAGACAGCAAACATTCGAAGCATGATAGTCATGTAGGTCAGGTCACATTGAATCAGTAGTGAAGAAACATAGAATATCAAAGCATGCGAAGATCTCACAGTAGCAGGTGAAGAAAACCCCCTTTGAAAATTTAGGGTTTCGAGCATAATCGAGTTTTAGAGAAGATAGAAATCCAGAATCAGAAGAATCACACAAAGGAATAAGAGATTTCGAAATAAAGAACTTCAAATCGACTCATGTACTTAAACGAACGGTCTCAGACCCAAAGCCATAGGGTTTTCAACAATAGTAGAGTTTTAAAAGAGGATAAACAGGCGAATCAGACAAAACTCAAACAAACAAGCATTCGTCTAATAAACAGTCAAAAGAAATTAGGGCTTTTAACATGCAAACCCAGGTAGAAGAACGATATAAGCAAACACAGCAAAATATGTCCAGAAAATCAGAGAAAAGTTTAGAAATAACTTAACAAGAAAACCCTAATCGGAAAAGATAGAGAGTTTTGAAAGCAGAGTTTTAAAAGAAACTTCGAGAAAAATGCTTAGAAGTTCAAAGCAAACATAGATCTGAAGCAGATCTGAAAGAAATCAAAAGAACCTTAGAGATTAGGGTTTCAGAAGAACCCCAAATGATGAGAAAGGCCTTGAAAACCATCGATCTAAGCAGGAGAGTCAAAAGTCTGACTCGAATAGCCATGGCTGGCCGGAGAAAGGTCAGAGACGACCGGAGAACAGTCATCGAGCAAAGACTGGACAAAACCCCCTCAGGATCTGGTCATGAGACCACAGAAACGAACACGTAGAAGCCATGGGAGGATGATACAGGTCTCCGATGACCTTGGAAGGCCATGGATTAGGGCGGATTAGGGTGGCGGCGGCTAGGGTTTGATGGGGTTGTAGAGAGAATTTGGGAGAGGAGGGGTTTCAGAGGCGACGGATTATGAAGAATGAAAAGGGTTTGGGGGGTCTTTGGGTTTAATTAGGAAAGGATTAATGGGAGCCGTTGATCTAAACGATCAACGGCTGGGATTAAATGGGAGTCCGGGTGGGTCATTTAAATGGGTTGTGGGTCGGTTTGAATGGGAATTGGGTCAGGGTATTTGGGATTCAAATTGGGGTTCAATTTGGGCTATAATCGAAATAAAATGGGGCTAACATTTAAATAGCCAATTTTCCTATTTTGATTTATAAAAAATAATAAAATAATTTCTGTAAATAAATTAAAGGTGCTAAAATGATTTATAGTACATAACTATCAAAGTAAAAATACTGGACTCGATTTTTTATAGATATAAACGCAATTAAACCTAAAAGAGGCTATATTGCAATTATATGCAATTTAGCTTTAAAAATACTAAATAAATTTGTAAAAATATGCAAAAAAAATCTTAGCCATATTTTAGTATAAATATGAGAATCCCAGAAATGAATCACCAAAAATGACAATTTTGGAAATATTATTTGGTTTTTTATGAATAAAATAGGGGAATAAATTGGTTTAAAAATCTTTAATAAATAAGAAAAAATGATAAAACATTTGGACACACTTATATATGCATACATATGCTATTTTGAAAGTATTTTGCATATTGAAAATATATAGGGAAAAATTGGGTATCAACAGCTGCCCCTCTTTACCCGGGAAGGATGAAAGAGTTGTCGGGTAAAGATATGATGGCCAATTTTGACCGAGCGGAACGGTTTGAAGAGGTTTAGGCCGCGCCCTGGCTTCTGGGCTGCCTACATATCTCTGGTTTTACAGGAATCAGGACATATGTAGTTCGAGGTCCGTCGGCGGAGTATGCCGATGGAGACTTTTCAAGAACGGACGCAATATCCAGGACGGGGTGAGTAGTTAAGGTCTGATACGGCTGCGGGAACCGGAGCGGGATCGCTCCTGCCGAGATGGCCGTTGCTCGCCGGTTTACCTGCAAATAAGCAATACAAGCATATATTGTGCGTAAATTTAAACATGATGCGAATTTCCGTCGGACCATGAAGGTTGTCTTTGGACGGTTAGGATGACGTCCTTAGACCATGATGTCTTGAGCCATGAAGCGTATAATGAAGGATTCGCAGGACATGAAATGATGCTCTCAGTCTATGAGGATGATGCCTCCGAACCATGATGCCTTTGAATGATGATATGCAAAAGATTAAAAGGGTCCTCAGGCCATGACACGGTGTTCTCGAGCTATGAAAATGGTGCCTCCGAAGGATGACGCCTTTGGATAATTTGGCGATCTTTCAGCCCATAAGATGTAGTAGGTGGTGATCTTTCAGCCATGCAAATGCAGATGAAGTGGTGATCTTTCAGCTATGCAAATGCAGATGAAGTGGCGATCTTTCTGCCATGCAAATGTAGAAGATGTGGCAATCTTTCAGCCCATGCAAATGCAGATAAGGTGGTAATCTTTCAGCCATGCAAGTGTAGAGAGTG
>NW_017674843.1:0-18685 GCF_001879085.1 Nicotiana attenuata | reverse complement strand
TTTTGAGCCCTAGGATGCAAGCTTCATATTCGGCCATGTTGTTGGTGCACGGGAACCTGAGCTTGGCAGACACCGGATAATGCTGACCTGTTCTGATACTAGGACTGCTCCTATTCCAACTCCTCTGAAGTTTGCTGCTCCATCGAAAAACATTCTCCAACCATCATAGGATTCTGCAATGTCTTCTCCTATGAATGATACCTCTTCGTCAGGAAAATATATTTTCAGGGGTTCGTATTCTCCATCTATGGGATTTTCAGCAAGGTGATCTGCTAGTGCCTATCCCTTGATTGCCTTCTGAGTTACGTAGACAATGTCAAATTCACTTCACAGGATTTGCCACTGGGCTAGCTTGCCAGTGGGCATAGGCTTCTGGAAGATGTACTTCAAAGGATCCATCCTTGATATGAGATATGTAGTATAGGCACAGAAGTAATGCCTTAGTTTCTGGGCTACCCAAGTCAAAGCACAGCAAGTGCATTCCAAAAGAGAATACTGGGCTTCGTAGGGAGTGAACTTCTTGCTGAGATAGTAAATGGCCTGTTCCTTTCTCCCTGTTTCATCATGCTGTCCCAAAACGCAACCGAAGGCTCCATCTAGTACTGTGATGTAGAGTAATAGGGGTCTACCTGGATCTGGGGGGACCAAGACTGGTGGTGTTGATAGGTATTCCTTGATTCCGTCGAAGGCCTTCTGGTAATCATCGGTCCATTTGGTAGCAGCGTCTTTTTTCAACATCTTGAAGATTCGCTCACAGATAACTGTAGACTGTGCTATGAACCGGTTGATATGGTTAAGTCTTCCCAAGAAACTCATCACGTCCTTCTTGTTCTTTGGCGGTGGAAGTTCCTGAATGGCCTTGACCTTTGATTGATCCAATTCTGTTCCTCGGCGGCTCACAATAAACCCAAGCAACTTTCTGGCGGGAACCCCAAATGCACACTTTGCGGGATTCAATTTCAGGTTGTACCTTCGCAATCTGTTGAAGAACTTCCTTAAATCTTCCATAAGATCGATGGACTTCTTGGACTTAATGATGACATCATCCACATATACCTCAATTTCTTAATGTATCATATCGTGGAAAATGGTAGTCATGGCCCTCATGTAGGTCTGCATTCTTTAGGCCGAATGTCATCATCTTGTAACAATACATTCCCCATGGCGTGATGAAAGCCATTTTCTCAACATCTTCTTCATCCGTCTAGATCTGATGATAACCAGCGAAACAATCTACAAATGATTGCAACTCATGCTTGGCGCAATTGTCAATCAGGATGTGTATATTTTGCAAGGGGAAGTCGTCTTTCGGACTGGCCCGATTGAGATCCCGGTAGTCGACACAGACTCTTACCTTCCTGTACTTTTTTGGTACTGGTACAATGTTGGATAACCATGTCGGGTATTCTACTACCCTGAGAACCTTAGCTTTGACTTGCTTAGCGATTTCTTCCTTGATTTTCAAACTCATATCAGGCTTGAACTTTCTGAGCTTTTGCTTTACCGGTGGACATGTTGGATTGGTTGGCAATTTATGGTCCACAATAGATGTACTCAGACCAGTCATGTCATCATATGACCAGGCGAATATGTCCTCATATTCTCTTAGAAACTCTGTGTATTCCTTCTTCTCTGACGTCGATAAGTGAACGCTGATTCGCGTTTCCTTGACATTCTCTGCATCTCCCAGGTTAATAATTTCTGTCTCGTCCAGGTTGGACTTAGGTTGATTTTCAAAGTTCTCAACTTCTTTAACAATCTCCTCTAGTATGTCATCTTCTTCTGAATCAATGTCTGTTTGTTGCGTCGTTTCATTGCAAGTCACAGTCATTGGTTCATCAAGATAAGTAATGTAATGCTGTATAGGTAAAGTAATGAGAGAAAAATAATAATGAGTGTCGATTCATAAGAAAAAACCGAAATGCTTTGATAAATTTCATAATTGTTTCGAACATTGAAGATCTTATTTGCGGGAAATGAAAAAAATGCGAAAAGAAAAATCATCTAGTAATATAAAACAGTGCATGATGCTTGTTAAGCCTTGCTTACCCGGAGGCTCGCCGGGCTCTGGTGGTCCTGATGGTCCAATTGTTGAGGTATGCTCCTCTAATCACAGCTTGTATGGAAGGACGTTCCTCCCCCTCCTCCTCGAAAACAACAAAGCAGTCCATGTCATTGTCTTCTAAGAACAAGTTCTTCACCGCAGCAAGTGCCTCCTCTTCGTCTGTCCCATAAACAATGTCAGCTTGTTGGAAAGTCTGCTCCAAAGGCGGTATTGGCTGTTCCAGTGGATAGTAAGGACCGTGCCATGCTGGCGACCAGTTGTTAAATTCTTCCCAAGTGTACTCGTATCCCAGACCGAAAGTAGTGCGGTGCTTCTTGAGCTTTATGGGTTTAGCGATCCCCTGGAGGTTCTTGCCAAGCCCCTTGCCAGGTTCGTATCCACTCCAGTTCAATATACTCTCGATCTTATTGTCCCACCATTTATCTTTGTCAACAGCATTGACTCGCTCGATGTGGTGGTAGGTCTCCCCACCTAACTTTCTTCTTCCCCCTATTGCAAGAATGGTCTGACGACTGTATATAGGATTGCTGCCATCACTGTGAATGATCACTTCCTGGTGATCCCATTCAAATTTCACGGCCTGATGCAGTGTCGAAGCCACAACCCCCGCAGAATGAATCCAAGGGCGTCCTAACAGTAGGTTGTAGGATGCTGGCACATCTATCACTTGAAAGTCAACCTCGAACCAAGTTGGTCCCATTTGAAGACACAGGCTGATTTCACCGATGGTGGACCTCTGAGATCTATCAAAAGCTTTCACATTGATTGCTCCTTCTTTTATCTCGTGCAGTCCTTTACCCAGTTTCTTGAGTGTTATCAATGGACATATATTAAGGCTGGATCCCCCATCAATCAGGATCCTAGTGATGAAGTAATCTTCACATTGCACGGTGATATGCAGTGCTTTGTTATGACCCAGCCCATCAGGTGGCAACTCGTCCTCATAGTAAGTGATTTTGTGGCTTTCTAACAGTTGTCCCACCATATTGGCCATTTCTTCGCCAGTGATGTTACTCGGCACGTATGCCTCACGCAGCACCTTCAACAGAGCATTTTTGTGTGTCTTGGAGTTCTACAACAAAGAGAGGATAGATATCTGCGCTGGTGTTTTGTTTAGCTGGTCAATGACCGAATACTCCTTGGCTTGTATCTTCCTCCAAAGATCATCTGGGCCCGTTTCAATGATGAGGGGCCGGTTGGAAGCTTGCTTACTTGACTCAGCTAAGTGCTCCGGGGTATAGACTCTTCTAGTCCTTGTCATACCCTGTGCTACAATAGTCTCTTTGAACTTGACTTTGCCTTTCCTCCTAGTCTCGGCCGTATAATCCCAAGGGATAGCTTTTGTATGGAATGACGGCATGGTGGTCATCGTCACTGGAATTGGTGCGGCTACCTTTACTTCAAATGGGACATGTTCTTTGGGTGGTAAATTGTAACCTCAAACGGTGTCGGTGCTTTGGCTGATGGTGCTGCCTCAAACTCAAGCTGGATAAACACGTCTACCTCAGTGACCTCGGATGGTTGAATCTGGACCATGATGGGGTTAAGAGTAACTGCTGGCTTCTTTGGGTCATCGCCTTCTGCGATCAACCTTATGGATCCCTCGGGATCCCAATCATCCTCCATTTCAGTCATGTGAACGCCTCCACCCTTATGGTCTGGTAGGGGGTTATTACGGACATTCAGAGCGGGTTCCTTTGCCACAATGATTTTGTTGTCAATTAAAGCCTGGATGTTGTCCTTCAAAGAACGACATTCGTCGATGGTGTGTCGTTTCATGCCGGAATGGTATGCACAGGATTTGTATGGGTTAACCCACTGAGAAGGGTTCTCAGGGGTTGAAGCAGGGATGGGGGTGACGCGGTTTTGAGTCTCTCATATAGCTGATCAATGGGTTCGGCAATGGCTGTGTATTGTTTTGGGGGCCTCCGATCAAAGTTAGGTCGGGGCCTAGGAAAGTTTTGGCGTGTGGGGGGTGATTGGTAATGAGATGGTTGGGCATTGTAGGCTTGGTATACCTTTGCAGTTTGGGAATATCTAGGCGAGGTAGGCTGATATGTCGGGAGTGGAGGTGATTGATAAGTGGATGGTGGAGTTTGGTAAGAGGGTGAAGGTGCTTGGTAGTTCGGTGTGGGCTGATATGTGAGCGGAGGCATTGGGTAGGTTTGGTATTTGATGGGAGATTTGGTTCTTTGTGCAACCATCACCGGCTCCTACGTCCGTTTTCTTGGACACACCCCCGGACTGTAAGGCCTTATTTGTAGCTTGCAAGGCCTTAAAGTTTGTAACCATACCGCTTTTGATGCCCTCTTCGATCCTTTCACCCAGCTTGATAATGTCAGAAAATTTGTGGCTCTCAATCATCATCAGCCTTTCATAATACTGTGGGTCTTGAGCCCGGATAAAGAATTTGTTCATTTGTTCCTCCTCTAAGGCAGGTCTGACCTTAGCAGCTTCGGACCTCCAGCGAGTAGCATACTCGCGAAATGTTTCTGTGGGCTTGTTCTTTAGATTCAGAATATAGAACACATCTGGTGCATTCTTCGTGTTGAACTTGAACCTGTCCATAAAGTTGGACGCCATGCCTACCCAGTTCGACCACTTCTCGGATCTTGGCTAATGTACCATGACAAAGCATCTTCTTTCAAGCTCCTCATGAAGAGCTTCATGCGGATTCTCTCGTCTTTCCCTACTCCAACCAGCTTGTCACAATACGTTCTCAAATGGACCCTTGGATCTCCTGTACCATCAAACATTTTGAACTCCGAAGGTTTGTACCCCTCTGGCAGTTCGACATCGGGCTGTATGCAAAGATCTTCATAGTTCAGCCCCTCAATTCCCTCGCTTCCTTCAACGCCTTGAATCCAGCTAGATAATTTCTTAAGTTCTTCAGCCAGGTTCCTGATGAGCAAGTCTTTATCATCAGACTCGGGTGTGCCTGAGATCGGTTGGGTGGAGTGTGGAATAGTCTCCATGTATATGGGGGTATTATGGTGGGTGTGGAAGTGGTCATTTGTGGAGTTTTGGAGTTTTGGGATGAGTAGCGGGGTGTTGTTTGAGGTATGGCAGGTGTTGCAGTGGTGGTGAGGAGTGGGATGGTTTTGTTGCTTTGGGATATTTTGTGGAGGTGTAGGGTTCTGAGCATTTGGGAAATTGATATCTGGAGTGGTGAGGGAAAATGACAGATTTGCTAGATTTCGGACCTGATCAAGTTCTTCTTGGAATTTCAGCAGCTTTTGTTCAAATTGGGATGCACTTTCCTTAGGAACCTGAGTACCATGACCATGAGTGGCCTCTACCGGTTCAGTTGAATTCTCCTTTCTGACATTGTTCAAATTTTCCATCTTCCCTTTGTTCTTGTTTTTGACAGGACTAAGAGGAGGAGTGGGTGGAGGGCCCTTGGATCTCGTGGAATAGGATTATGTTGCCAGGGTGCACGAACTAACCTTCGGGGAAGGGAATAATAAAACAAAAAGTAAAAACAAAAAGGTAACAAGTTAGTGAGGTTTATAAAAAGCGTTGCAATATTTAAACACATAGTTGATAATGTAAATTGCGTCCTAATTTGGGGACCTCTTTGTGCCCGAGGCAGGCCTAGCGATAAATTAGTTTGGAGAGCTCAGAATGCTAAATGCCTCATTTTATTGATAGAAAATAAGAAGAATCCCAAATCGACACTAAACAACAGGAAATAAAAGTCACAAATGGCCATTAGCCTTATTACATTTTATAAAGCGAAAGGATAAACTCCTATCTACTTGGTCCCTGAAGGAACTTCCCCAGATTCAGCATCCTTGGATCTGTCGAACAGCTTCCCCAGCTCGCGAAGTCCCAGCAATAGGTAAGCCCTGGCTAGATGTCCGCCTTCGTTTCCTTCAGCATTCTGACAGTCTTCGACCTTTTTGAGAAACTTTCTTTCCAACTCTACTATGCCTTGCTCCAAGTATCCCAGTCGCTTGTTGGCACTGACAGCCATGTCCTTCCACTCCTCAATTAACTTCTGATTTGCTTCTTGTATCTCACGGTGCTCGCTTTTGCACTCCCGGATCCTCTTGCACAGTTGGTTGTATTTGACCTGTGCCTCAGCCTTTTCATCTATGATCCTGTGACCTCGAACAAAGCCAGGCTGGCCCAGACCATCATGATTATCCTCCAACCAGCCTGAATAGTAGGGAGCACAACCAGCGTGGTATCTATCTGGCTCCATGGTATCCCTCCCCATGACGATCTTGCAGTGCCACATATGTTGAGCTTGGCAGTTGTAAGGGCTATCATCATCCTGGAAGTCAGCCCGGAAGTGACTCATCTTGTCGACCCTGGGTACAACCTGCTTCCTACCAGCTTTCTTCATAACCCGGAGAGCGATGTAAGGGTATGTTCCTCTCAGACCGATCAATATCAAGAAAGGTGCATCTCTGGATCGGGCGATGAACTCCTCGGTTGGAAATCACTCGAACATCCATTGTACTTGGTCCTCAGACAGATTCTCGAAGAGCTCGACCCATTCTCTAGCATACTCCGGTTGGGCGAATGTGAGCACGTGATTTTTGCCTCGCGTAAATTACTCCTACAGGATTCTTAAAATTAGGATTTTTCTTTTTATTATTTAATTGTTAGGAATTAATTGCATAATTTTCGTGTTTGTTTGCATTTTTGTGTGCATATTTAAGTTATATAATTCATACGAAAATACAAAAATAGTGCATTTGCATTTAGGGCCTTATTTTATATTTTTTAGGTTTATTAGTTAATTAATGTTACAAAAAATGAAAGAAAATCACAAAATAGCTCTTGTTGCATTTTACTTTTTAATTTTCGAATTTATCATAGTTTTTCTTTTTAACTAGGACTTAATTAATTTTCAAGAGGCAATTAGTTAGTTTTGGATTTAAATCAAGTCTTTTTATTTTAATTTGTATTTAACAAAAATCTAAAAAAAAGAAAAGAAAATGAAAGAAATTAGAGTTATTAGTAAAAGACTAAATTTTGGGCTCTTTCCTATTAATTTTTCCAGCCCAGTTAAAACCTTTTCATACCCGTCCAAACCACCCCTACCCGGCCCAAAACCACCCTGACCCGGTCCAGTCTCCCCCTCGTCAAAATGACCCCGTTTCATTTTAAATCAAATCTGAGCCGTCTAGGTTGGTTGATCCAATAGCTCAGAAGTGGGGAGAGGTTACTATAAGACTGTCCAAACGCCCCCTACCCCCTCATCTCTCATCTCTCTCACACTCTCAAAGACCAGACCTGAACCCTAGCAGTCGCCCTTGAACGCCACCGCCTAAGGGTGGCGGCGCCGCCTCCAACCACCCTGAGATTAACACCATGAACTCCTCTCCGCCTCCACATTCCTTTCTTTTGTTCTTTTTATTAAGTTTTTCTTTACCTTCCTTTAATTTTTGTTCCTTTCCCTGTCATCTGTTTCTCATTTTTGTCCCTTTTGCTTTCCCCAGTTTCAGAACCTTTCTTTACCTGGCATGTTAGTTTTCCTTTCTTTAATTAGGGTCAATAATCTATTAGTAAATTAGTTTCAATTTATTAAGTGTTAGTTGCATTAATTGGACTTCATGAAAAATTTTGCTCGAATTGCTTCTGTTTCTTCCTGCTTTCATTTTTAATCCATAAATTTGGTTTGATTGCTTTTGGGCTCGAGGTGTATACCTTTAAGTCCAGTCCTGGGCTGTTTGCCTAAGGGATTCGACCCAGCGTCAATTTGACCCATAGCCCATTCGGTATAATGTAAAATGCAGGGGTAATTAAGGGTGCTTTGGGTAAAACACTAAGGGAATATCTCAGTAACCACCTAAGAAGCTTCCTAGATAGCCGAAATCAGGCTAACTTGGCTAGCAAGTCAGAAAATAAGGGACTAACTAGCAAAAAGGAAAACAAAGAAAGGACTAAAATGAAAAAACTAAATCCCTAAGGCTGCCCTAGTAACTTGCCTATAAAGGTATAGTTACTTGAGGCTCAATTCAGATTTTAGAAGAGAGAAGAAAAATCCAAAATAGTAGCAAACAACTCAAAAAATAGCTAGAAAACACTATTCAATTAAAGAATTGGTTGATCCTTGAAGCTCTCATTTCTGAAATCATTTCGGGATAATCAGTGGTTAAAATGACTTGAGTTTGGTTGGTTTGCAAGGGCTTTTGGTTCAATTTTGGGTTGTCCTTGGTTGCTGAACATTGTTTGAGATTTCTGTTGGTTTGAAATTTCCTCAAAGCTGGTTTTCCCTTGGTTATTTCTGGGCTAACTTTGTTGCTGACTCTTGTTCTTGCTGTGGCTCACTGCTGATCTTCTTGCTCCTCCTTTATTTTGCTTTCCAGGTACATTCTCTTAAGCTTGGTTTGATGTAAATGTTGTAGTGAAGATGAAAATGAAAGTTGAAAGAATAGCAATAGACTTGGTGTTATCTTATTTACATTTTCTTCATGCTATTGTTGTAGTGTGGTCTTTTGAAATGTTCTAAGTTCTGGTACTGCTATTTGATGAGATAAACTCATATGTTCGTAATTAATTTGGGACTGTAGAACTTTTGTTTTGGGGGTATTCAATTGTATTTGATGAATCCTCGACTTGTAAGGTTCTAGACGAGTTAGAAGGCAATATGTGTGAAGGTATTGAAATAGAGATGGCAATATTTTGCTTACAAAATACGAACTTGCCATTAGATCTGATTGTCAGCATTTAAAAGGAAGCTCATATGTAATTTGTGTTGGTAATACGCATGATTGTGTAGTTAGTGTTCTTTTTTTTTAGCAATTCTCCAAGTCCTAACATGTGAATGAACATCGTGTGAATATGTTAAGCATGACACGTGGTTTGGATTAGTCACCATTGTAATGTCGTTTAATATTTCCAAAGGCTAGTTGTTGATAATTTGGATCTTTGGCCGTCAAGTGTTAATTTCCAGAAGTTGCTAATGTTTCTTTCCACTATAGTTCTGAAGATTAAAGTGGCATGACATTTATTTGTGATGAATTTAAAAGTTGCATGTTGTTCAGTGTTAAAAGTGGGATACTGCTTATGTTTTAAAATCAGTGGCATTTCATTAATGGTTGGATCGTTCATGAGTAAATCAGTGCTTTTTTGGGGCCTCAGGGATTCGATTCCGAGTCTTCTGCTTGCAGCTTGTGCCTGCCAAATACTTGGGCTCCTGTTGGTCCTGAGTATAAAATTATTTTAGGTTGAAGGGAAGCCCATTACGTTTGGGCAGACTCACGAGTTGAAAATCTGGGTCTGAGCATCGACTTATGAACAGTTGCAACTTCGTTAGGCTATATTTAAATAATTGGGAGGTGAGCTATATTAGATAAGACATGGTTTATGGCCCTCCGAGCTTTTAGTTTGAATATTCTTTTAAAATGGAATTGAGGCGCCGCGCCAAATAAAATCTCAAATGTGCGGCCCTCATTTAATGATTTCTTTTAAAATACTTAGAATTCGAGGCGTGCCATTTAGCGAATTTACATGGCCCTCACAAAGTTAAAAACGCGTAGTTGCTTTAGGCGCGTATTTTAATAACATTACCTTCCTAAACTCGGGTGTGCATTTCATGTGACCCAAATCCAAATCTTAATAACGTTGAATAAAATATGTTTAGGATTGCGGGTGCATTTCATGTGACGCGGTCCAAAGACATGTTTTAGACGACGTTAAAGCTTCTTTAAAATAATCAAAAGCGGATAATAAGTTTAAAATGGCATCATAGGTTAAAAGATGTATTAAAATCAGATAATAGGCCAATTATAAGAGTTTAAGAGACCGTGCTAGAACCACGGAATCCGGGGGTGCCTAACACCTTCCCTCGGGTTAACAGAATTCCTTATTCAGAATTTCTGGTTCGCAGACTTCACAAGGAAAAGTCGAAATTTTCCTCAATTTGGGATTCAAAATAAACCGGTGACTTGGGACACCAAATAAACTATCCCAAGTGGCGACTCTGATAAATAAATAATCCCATTTCGAATAATGTCACTTAATTTGGAAAAACTCCCTTATATACTATCCTTCGGGGTGGTGTGTAAAAAAGGAGGTGTGACAGCTCTGGCGACTCTGCTGGAGATCCAAACCCAAAACTTCGGTTCAGGGTTTAAGAATTCGAGCTTAGAATAGCTGTTATGATTGGCTTTATTTATTATCTGATTTTCCTACATGTTTAAGCCTAATGTGCTAAATGTTTTTACCGCTTTGATATTCTGTGAACTGTATATAAACTGGTACGAAACCCTTCCTCTCTCTGAGTCTTCTAAATCATGGAGAAGGGCGCACTTCGTGTGACTTCTCTTCTGTCTAGAGTCTTATCCCATTTTAGAACGAGGTTCGGACAAGTTGCAAAGCCGGTGAAGCTTCTGTATTCCCGGTACGCTGCCCCCCTCAGCTCGAGTTGTCCGCTCGTGTAAGCCAGGTCTAGAACAATAAACCCAGGTTTTAAGCCTAGTATAACAAAGCCTCATGCCGGATCCCTAAGAGGAACGTTTGTTTGCATCACGTGCATTTGACTTGGGAGACTCAACACAGGGGTTGGGTCTGTCTAGGACAGGTGTACCTGAAATGAAAAGACCATCCTGATGCATTCTACTTGCTACTTGTGCATTTATTTGCTTCGCAATTGCATGTTGACCGGCTTGTGGATAATAGAAGAAATTGGGAAAAGTAAATAGCAGTGTGAGGGCTCAGAGAGGTAGTTACCTGTTTTGAAAAATCAGTGTCCAAAATATACCGAAACTCTGCCAAAATTTAAAAAAAAAAAAGAGGAGAAAGAAAGTTTTGTCTTTTAAATTAGTTGCTTGTCATTTTTGTCAAATCTGCCCGAACTACGTCAGTTTGATTCTCACCGGATATGGGATACGTAGGCAACCCTCATCGGGTCTAACTTCCCCTTTTTGCAAAAATAGCCCAAAAATAACTAATTTTGATTTTTTGTCACAAATAAGTCGGGTGATGCCATTCTTGTTTTAAAATAAGCCGAATGTCTCCAAAAGGGCGCCGGAAGGCTGTTTTTTCAAGAACAGCCACCTTGGGTCATTTTCTAACGGTTAGTAGGCACAACCTTAAAATCTTCTTCCCCGAAGTGCTGAAAGGCCGTATTTGCAAAACCAGGTTTATTTTTTTTGAAGTAAAATTCTGAAAAATGGTGTTACTCTTTTGGGTCAAAAATGAGTTATTAAATCACCTTAATAAATGTGCAGGATGAGCACAAATGAAATTGAACCCTTCACAGTCCTTAAAGAGATCCCCTTATAGCTCCACATGTGGTGGAATGATCTAGGAAAAGGCAATAGAGAAATAGTGGTAAAAGTTCTGGGAGGCCTCGTTGGACTATCGAACGTCAAGCCAAGGTTGGACATAATTGAAGCTTTAATACCCTTTGGGACCCGACTCGCAATGTGTTCCGTTTCTCTGACTTTGAGCTCACACCTACATTGGAGGAAGTTGCGGGTTATGCGGGCCTTAATGGAAAACGTCGAAGTCGATATCCATTTTCGCCAAGACCGGTATCTCCCCACAGATTTCTGGATTTGCTGAGTATTAGTCGGGATATTCAGCACGGAAATTTATCTGAAGGGTATTGCACGCTCCAGTTCTTGTATCATCGGTATGGTAACCCCCGAGGTTTTGAAGAGCCGAACACTGGACTAACCCATGCTGGAAATAAAGACAAATGGGAGGCAAGGCAGGGTTTAGCTTTTATGGTAGACTTTTTGGGTGTTGTAGTATGTCCAGGAAAAGAGATAGGTAATATAGAGATAGGTCTCGTGGGAATGATCGATGTTGCAATCAACAAAGCCAACATCACTGTGGTTTCTCTGATCTTATCTGAAATCTACCGAGCCTTGACTATCTGTTGGGAAGGGGGAAAGTTCTACCAAGGCTGCAATTTGTTATTAGAATTATGGATGCAGGAACATCTCTGCCACCGGGTTGGATATATGAATTATGGTATGACCGGTTTAAGTTGCATTGAAGAATTTGAAAGCCGAGTAGTGGGTATTGAATTCCCCGAGGGTACTGAAGCTTGGCTTGACATTTGAACTTCTTGACCGCCGATAAAATTGAGTGGGCATTCGGATGGCTTCCTGTCACCGAAGCAGTATACATGTCGGCTGAAGTGTGTTATCTCCTCTTGATGGGTATCCGGAGCATCCAGCCTTATGCTCCCCACATGGTTTTGCGTCAATTAGGAAGATTTCAAACCGTCCCCAATGATGAAGATTTGAGTAAACATGTCATTGAATTGGGCCCAAAAGCTCCATTTCCAGAAGGGAGAATTCGACAGGTGTGGAATGAATGTAGATTTCTTGAACCTAAGGCCATGGTGCGAGATCTAGCTAGAGGTGAAGTGGACTCCAAGTACATTGTTTGGTTCGGTAAAAGATTCCAGATTCCTCAAAGACCTGCTAAGAGAGCCCACGTGCAACAATTCACTCACGATTCGCAAGAGCAATGGGGCTGGTTGGCAAAAGAAGAAAGCTACAGGGCTAGAATTGGTAAGTTGGAAGGACAAATCAGGGACCTCGAATTTTCCAAAAGTATCCAAGCTACCGCAGATGAGGGAGAAAAGAAAAAACTAACTCAAGAAAATGAAGCCCTCAAAGCTCAAATCCGGAAGATGAAAATAGCTGCTAGAATCCTAGAAAGAAGTCGGGCGGATGAAAGACTTATAAACAGTCTAAAAAAGAAAGCCCTTGAGTGTCAAGATGACCTAGAAAAGTCTGAGGCCAGTCTAGCAAATGCCCGGGCTCAATTAGCGGAAAATGCAAAAGGTCGGACACAGTTTGTGCAACAAATGAAGAGAAAGTATGAAGGGACAATCACCAGCTTGAGAAGAAAGGTAACCACTCTTGAGAATGAGGCAGCCAAGCAGGCTAAAGATTTCAAAGCTGATAGGGAACACTGTTATGATTTGATGGCTCAGATGGAGGAAGGAATACAACAGTTGCAAAATCAACACCTTGACGACTCTCAGGTGTTAGAAGCCCGAAATCAGCAAATCGGGCGGCTACTTCAGGAAAGGGTAGGATTCGAGAAAGGATTAGGGCTATTGCCGACTACATTGTCGCAAAATGCCAAGCATGTGAGGATATGACCCGAACCACCTTCTTCGCTGCAGTGATGACATTCGTCCGCCAGATAATGAGCGATTTGGAACGGCTACAAGGGGGTCTCGCACATAGGCCTGTGGCGAGGCCGAATGATGCACCGCGGGCCCCAAGAGTTGAAGCTTTAATGTAGTTCTGATTTTTCATGTATCGAGTCTGTATTTTGGTTTATTTTGAGTCTGTTGGTAGTTTTTCATTCCATGAAAATGAGTAGTTTGAAATCTTTTGTAATAGAAGTTTTATCAATGAAAAATCAAAAATTCTCAAAAATTGTTTCCTTACTTTTCGCATTTATTTTCTTGAACTACGTAATGATCTGATTCATGCGGCGTCGTGATACGTAGGCAATCCTCATCGGATCCGGTCATAATTTTGTGAATAGCTCCAATAAGAAAAGAAAAAAAAATGAGAGAAAAAAGGGCAGGAGAAGAGAAGAAAATAAAAACAAAAGAGAGATGAAAAGGGAAGAGTGAAAGTGGAAAGAAGAAAATAGGGAAGAATAAGTTAAGGACGGGATGAAGCATGCAACTGTTGCAAAACATGTAGAAATACATTTAATTGTATAGGTGCATCATACCCCCAACGTGTGATTACCTATCTGTTATTTGTTTCAAACAAACCATTTGCTGCTGTTAATATCCAGTCCAGGTTTTTATAGAACGGTGGTTGGTTTTTGTGGTAACCTGGCTTCGCACCCATACTTTACGAGATCAAAAGGGAGCATTGAAATGTCTTCAGAAATGACTCTGCCAACAATTCCCATCATGGATGATAGTCCAATCTCCGGCATCCCGGTCTCAGAATCGGCAGCTGCCGAAGAAAATAGAATCCTGCATCTCCAGGTTATGGAAATGTGGGACACTTGGGCAAATGGAAGGGAGCCACCAAACGCAATCCCGGGATTCCCCAAACTCTTTCCTAGAGCAAGCGGTACCTCCATTGTCCTGATCAGTCACCCAAATACACCACCAGGACACCCAACTATCTCCGCTCATTTTGTGGGAACACCTTCTGAGGTTCTCCCCCAGGTGTTAATGTCCGATGCAACTTCAAATATCTTCACCGCTCTACCTTGATCGGCCCCGGCACAGCCTACATTGCCTAGGACCAGTTTTGACCCAACAACTTTCACCTTCCAAACACCCTCCTTCCCGATGGAACCTCCACAATTTCCCACTTATACTTAATCCTAGCCACCCCGGCATGAATTCACTGAGGGGCATGGAAAGACCACTAAAACTCTTGAGCAAGAAGAGATTGCGAGAAAGATAAGGAGTATGGAACAGAGTATCAAAAGCATACAAGGCCTGAGTGGACAGAAAAGTGTGTCCTATGCCGACTTGTGCATGTTCCCTCATGTGCATCTACCCGTGGGATTCAAAACCCCAAATTTTGAGAAGTATGATGGACACGGTGATCCTATTGCTCATCTCAAGATATATTGCAACCAGCTGCGTGGAGACGGTGGAAAGGAAGAACTCCATATGGCCTATTTCGGAGAAAGTCTGGTTGGCATCGCATCTGAATGGTACGTGGACCAAGACATATCCCGCTGTCACATCTGGGATGATCTTGCTAGAGATTTCGTCAGGCAGTTCCAGTACAACATTGATATTGCTCCAGATAGGAACTCATTGACAAACTTGAAGAAGAAATATTCGTAAAGCTTTCGAGAGTACGCAGTTATATGGCGCGAGCAGGCCTCCAGGGTAAAGCCTCCAACGGATGAGGTTGAAATGGTCACAGTTTTCCTCCAAGCTCAGGAAGCTGACTACTTCCAAAATATGATGTCCGCAATGGGTAAACCGTTCGCTGAAGCCATCAAGATTGGCGAAATGGTTGAAAATGGGTTGAAAACGGGTTGAATTCTAAGCCAATCCGCTATCAGAGCTACCTCCCAAGCCATTCAGGGTGGTTCTGGAGGAGTAGCAAAGGGCAAGAAAAAGGAAGAAACATCCATGGCAGTGTCGGGTGCAAGAAAACACCGTACTCCCAGATCCCTTCTCCCAGAAAGGACCCCGCAGCACTATTACCCCCACCAAGACATGGCCTATGCTCCTCAGCCATACACGGTCATGAATGCTCAACCTTATGTCCGGCCACAACAACAAGCCAACCGGAACCAAGCTCCATTTCCTAGAAACCAGCCTCCTTACCAAAACCACTACAACCCCCGTCCTCCACAAAACAATTTTCCCCCTCGTGAACCACCTAGAAGGCCAAATTTTACACCAATCGGCGAATCCTACTCCAGTCTGTTTCCAAAGCTTGTCCAAATGGGTCTGCTACAGCCGGTTCCTCAAACTAGGCAAAACCCAACATCACCCTCTTACAGAGCTGGTGCCCGATGTGCCTATCACTCAGGGGCGGAAGGGCACGACACGGATGATTGCTGGACTCTGAAAAGAGCAGTGGAGAATTTAATGGAACAAAGGAAGATAGTGTCAAGAGATGAAGATGTCCCCAATGTGACTAATAACCCACTACCAGCCCAAAACAATGGGCCGGTAATCGGAATGATTTGTGAGGACAAGGAATTTGACCCAGCGTTGAAGGGCATCATTGCCATCGCTGATATAGAAAAGAAACCAAAAGCTGCCGCGGAGCAAGATAAAGGAGAGAAAAGGAGCAAAACCACCCTTACAAAGTCAGAGAAGAAAGTTGAAGTTGAAACTGGGGCAACGCCTCCCAAAGATGTTGTTCTCTATGTCCCTCGAGGCCGCAGAGAAAAGCAGATGACTTTGAGTCCTCCCAGGAGATTCGAGCTGAATAGGACAACCCAAATGTATGTGCCCAAGGGAACTTATGTGATGCGGGGGCCAATTAATCCACCAAGGCTGAGTGAGCCCGTGGTTATTGGCCGCGCGCCACAAAAGCCCATGACAGATCCTGCCGCTGTGCCCTGGAATTATAGCAAGTCAGTGGTGACATACAAAGGAAAAGAAATCTCAGGGGAAGTTCAAGAAAATAACCCAGCTGAAAAGTATTTCAATTTGGAAGAGGTGAACAACGCCACTAGAAAGCGCTTCCCCTCTAAGAAGCCCGTGAGTGCTGAAGAAGCGGAAGCCTTCTTTCAAAAGATGAAAATGGCGAATTATGAGGTGATCGACCAGCATCGAAAATCTCCTGAACAAGTCTCCTTATTATCTCTGTTGATGAGCTCCACCGAACATCAGAAGGTATTGATCAAAACCCTTAACGAAGCATATGTGCCTGTCGAGACTTCTGTAGAGCAGTTGGAGAGCATGGCAGAAACATTTTTCGCAATTAACCAGATCTCCTTCAGCAAAAATGACTTGCCCCCAGAAGGGGCCGCACATAACAAAGCCCTGCACCTAACAGTCAAATGCGAAGGGTACTACGTGAAAAGGGTTATGGTGGACGGAGGCTCTGGGGTGGACATCTGCCCACTCTCAACTCTGCAGCGTATGGAAATCGGGACCGAAAGAATTCGACCCAACAATGTCTGTGTACGTGCCTTCGATGGAATCAAAAGGGACACAATTGGAGAGATCGATCTAATTCTGACCATCGGCCCAGTAGACTTTGAAGTAACCTTCCAGGTTCTAGACATGGACACATCCTACAATTTTCTTTTGGGGAGGCCATGGATCCATGCAGCGGGGGTTGTGCCCTCTACTCTTCATCAGATGGTAAAGTTCGAGCATGAGAATCAAGAGATCGTTGTCCACGGGGAAAATGAGCAATTAATTTATCGCGACCCATCAGTCCCATGTCTTGAAGCAAGAGAAGGGAGTAAGCACATAGTTTATCAGGCCTTTGAAATTGTGGTTGCAGACCAGTTCGAAGAAGGAAACCCTTGCCCCCAACCATTCCTTTCTAATGCATCCATCATGGTGGCCAAAGAAATGATCCGACATGGCTTCTAATCGGGGAAGGGACTTGGGAAATCATTGCAAGGAATAGCTGAACCCATCACCTTGCCTGCCACTGAGAAGTTCTTCGGAGTAGGCTTCAGACCCACACCAGCTGATAAAAAATGGGCAGACGACAGAAAGAATGATGGATGGGTTTTGCCATAGCCAGTGCCACATCTGTACAGAACATTTGTCAAGCCGAAATACAATGAAGAGGAGGAGGATGAGGCTTTTACAGCCGAAGAGATTGAAGAGATCTGTGGGGCAATGAGGAAGATACTATATGAAACCCACATGGTCCAGCCAGGGGAGGGCTCAAGCACCGCTGAGGTGCTGTATATGGGACCTGGCGCCAAGTTGCAGAATCGGAAGGCTATGCCATTCCTAATCAGGCGGGAGTCCCGTTAGACCTGTCCTACCACTTTTTCTGCATCGCGAGTTATTCCAAGGTGCAACTCGGATGTTTCCTTTAGTTTCTTGTCTTTTAATTTCCAAATTTAAACCCTGTTGTCTTCAAATTCCAAGAAATGAAATCAATATTTCATCGTTCATCTTTATTTATTCTTTCTGATTTTGTTATTTTTCTCTTTTATTTCTTCTTTCAGTTCTAATAGTGAGGCTTTAAATAATATGACATGCTTGCGGACTTCATGCCCAGATCCAAACACGCTGTCTAACTGTGAAATAATGAACCAAGAACCGGAATATGATGAAGAAGAGGCTTTTAGAGAAATAAATCGAGAATTGGAACAATTTGAGAATAAACCTAAGCCGAACGTAAATTATACTGAGTCGGTTAACTTGGGAAGTTCTGAAGAAATCATGGAAACCAAGATAAGCATTCACACAGATGAGAAAACCCGGGATGCATTAATCCAACTCTTGTTTGAGTTCAAAGATGTGTTTGATTGGTCATATGACGACATGCCAGGACTGAGTGTCAATTTGGTGGTTCATAAGTTGCCGACTTACCCCGATTACCCCCCTGTCCAGCAAAAGCAGAGAAAGTTTAAAACTGACATCAGTGATAAAATCAAAGAAGAAGTCACGAAACAGTTGAAAGCAGGGGTAATCCGAGTGGTCCGGTACACCACATGGCTAGCCAATGTAGTTCCAGTACCGGGGAAAGATGGGAAGACCCAAATGTGTGTGGATTACAGAGATTTAAACAAGGCAAGCCCCAAAGATAATTTCCCTTTGCCAAACATCCACATCCTTGTTAATAACTGCGCCAAACATGAGATACAGTCCTTCGTGGATTGTTACGCATGATATCACCAGGTGTTGATGGATGAAGAAGACGCAGAGAAAACAGCTTTTACCACACCTTGGGGTACATACTGTTACAGAGTCATGCCATTTGATCTGAAGAATGCTGGGGCAACCTATATGAGGGCCATGACCACCATTTTCCATGATATGATGCACCAAGAAATAGAGTTGTATGTGGACGACGTGATCATCAAGTTCAAAACCCAAGATGACCATGTTCGAGACCTGAGAAAATTCTTTGAGCGGTTGCACAGATATGATTTGAAGCCGAACCCAGCCAAATGTGTGTTTGGAGTCCCATCGGGCAAACTTTTGGGCTTTATAGTTAGCAGGAGAGGTATTGAGTTAGATCTAACAAAGATAAAATCTAT
>NW_017674842.1:29433-82988 GCF_001879085.1 Nicotiana attenuata | reverse complement strand
ACTACCTGCAAATAAGGAATGTCCATCTCCAACTCTCGAGCCATGCTAGACCTGATGGGCGGAATAAGACCCTCAATGAACCTGCGAACTCTCTCCCGAACTGTAGCAACCAAAGCCGGTGCATGCCTGGCCAACCTGGTATAACGGATAGCATACTCTGAAACGGTCATAGCACCCTGGCGCAAATGCTCAAACTCTGCGCGCCATGCATCCCTGAGACTCTGGGGGACAAACTCTCTCATGAACATGTCCGAGAACTGGGTCCAAGTCAGTGAAGCAGCCTCGACTGGATTGTCTATCTCATAAGTGCGCCACAAATCATAGGCAGCTCCCCGAAGCTGAAAAGCAGTGAAAGAAACCCCGCTGGACTCCACTATGCCCATAGTGCGAAGAATACGATGACACTCCTCTAGAAATCCCAAGGCATCGTCCGATGCTAATCCATTGAACACTGGGGGATCATACTTCTTGAACCTCTCAAGCCTCTGCTGCTCGTCCTCTGAAGCAGCTGACCCATCCTCGGGCTGAACTGGTGCTGCAGGCGGTGCCGGAATAATCTCGGGAGCCTGCTCAACTTGCACTCGCTGCTCAGGAGTGCGAACAGCGGGAGTCTGTGCTCCTCCCCCGGCCTGGGATGTGACTGCAGCAAGGGGAAGCAACCCCGCCTGAGCCAAGGTGGTGTACATGCTCATGAACTGAGCCAAAGTCTCCTGGAGCGCTGGAGTAGTAGTGGCAGTAGTAGGTGTGCCAGGTGCCTGGGCTCCGGCTGGATCTGCTGGTGGTACCTCGGCGGTAGCTCGCGCAGGTGCTCTGGCTGCACCACGTGCGCGTCCTCGACGTCTCCCCCAGCCCCGGCCTCTGACGGCTGCAGTAGGGGGCGCGGGTGCCTGATCATCTCGAGTGGCACGTATCCTCACCATCTGTGAGAGAATAGAAGTCAGAAGTTTAGAATTGATGTCAAAATATCGCACAACAAGGAATTCAAATGAAACAAAGATTTTTCCTAAACAGTTACATAGACCCTCGTAGATAAGTATAGACGTCTCCATACCGATCATCGAGACTCTAATAAACCGGCATGTGTTCCGTGACTCCTATGAACCTAGAGCTCTGATACCAACTTGTCACGACCCTAGTTCACCGACTGTGAACATGTCATGACGGCACCTAGTCCCCACGACCAGGTAAGCCTAATATTGCGGAAATATAATAATTGCGGAAAAATAGAGGAAACCAAATTAAATACTAAAAGAAACTGTACTGAATGCCGCTCGGCATGTACAACTCAATATCACAAGTTCAAAACAATCCCCAAAACCTGGAAACTCACGGGCAACACAGGCTACAGAAGCGAAAAGTAAAGGCTCCAAACTCCAGAATATCTAACAACCGGAAGAAGAAAAACTAAGTACTAGAGATAGAGTAAGAGGGAGACTCGTCGGTCTGCGGACGCAGCAGATCTACCTCGAAGTCTCCGTGTCCTCCTGCCTCACTGATAGTGCGCCTGAGTAGAGGTACCTGGATGATCTGCACATGAAAAACATGCGCAGGAAGGGCATGAGTACACCACAGCAGTACTCAGTAAGTGCCAAGCCTAACCTCAGTTGGGTATTGACGAGGAAGGTCAGGGCCATACTGAGGCAAATATAGTAATAACAATAATTAACGGTATGATAATCTGACATAAATAATAAATACAGCAGTGAAATAAGGCAGGTCAACGAGACAATAACAACCACAAAGGACAGAGCAAACACAGAGTAAATACAACTCAATACAATTGATAGCAATGAGGGTCTCCCAAGATACCGTCCTGTAGCCCTTTCCTCAACTGTCCAGTGGATCTCCCGGGATACCGTCCCGTAGTCCAACTCATATACCAAACCGAAGGATCTTTCGGGATACCGTCCCGTAGTCCAACCATCAAAATGTAGGGGGATCTATCGGGAATCTAACCTGCAGTCCCAAAGTAAAAGTGCATGGGGATCTACTGGGAATCAAACCCGTAGTCCCAAAGTAAACAAACAAGGGGGGGAGCTACCGAAATCCCACGCCCGTAGTCCCAATGTAAATGCGCAGCCACAGCCAGAAACAAACCAAGGAATAAAGTACAAAAGACAGAGCAACAGATAGGATTAGCCTAGCATGCTTCACGTAATACAGTCAAACAACTTAAGCAATTAGGCAGTTAAGTCAGCTAAACATGCTTTCCAAATCTAGCACAAGTATAATTTCAAGTAGGATAAGGCCAGTAGGAAAGAAAGCTAAACATCAACAACTTAAGTGAAAACCGGATTTTCATCAATCGGCTCAAGTACGCGCTCGTCACCTCACGTACAAGGCACTCAAATATCAAGAAAACAATCCTAAGGGGAAAAGTCTCCCACACAAGGGTAGACAAGCCACTTACCTCGAACCGGCTCGATATCAATAGAAACCACGCCTTTGCCACGAGTATCCGACTCCAAATGGCCCAAATCTATTCAATTCCATTACATATCGTAAATAATATTGCAAACAACTGATTCCGCTATTAAAATTAAATCTAGGGCGCGAAAATAGATAAAATGACCAAAATGCCCCTCAAGCCAACATCTCGGAATCGAATAATTTTCACATTTTTAGAACCCTCGTACTCTCACGAGTCTAATCATATAAAAATCTCCCAAATCGAAGGTCAAATGCCCACTCAAAACTCAATAGTCTAGCCAATGAAGTTTACCCCAAATTATCCAATTTTTGGTCCAAAACTCGAATTCCCATGATGTATTTAACTATATAATGATGAAATATAACAAAAAGGGATCAAAGAAATGTTACCCAATGATTTTCTCCTCAAAACCCACTCAAAATCGCCTTCTCCCGAGCTCTCAATCGATTTTTCAAACTTATGAAATTAAACCCTCGACATTTCTATTTCTGCCCAGGGATTTCCGCTTCTGCGGTCCCGCTTTTGCGGAACACTGGCCGCTTCTGCGGCTTCCTTTAAAAATCCCAACTTCCGCTTCTGCGGTTCCCATCTCGCAGAAGCGGATCCGCTTCTGCGGTAATCCTAGCGCTTCTGCGGCTTCCTGAAAGGTGACCAAAAATCGCTCCTGCGAAGCCAAGGCCGCTTTTACGGCTCCGCTTCTGCGGTTCCCAAGCCACAGAAGCGAAAAGATACCAGAGGCAGCAGAACTGCTACCTCTTAACTTCCAAACTTCTTCCGTTAACCACCCGAAATCATCCCGAGGCCCCCGGGACCTCAACCAAAAGCACCAATACCACCTAATACCTTATTCAAACTTGTACCAATCTTAAAAGCACCTAAAACAACACCGGAAACCCGATTAAATCAAGGATTCAAGCCTAGGAACTTCAATTTCCAACAAAACACGCTTTCGATCAAAAACCTACCCGAACCTCGTCCGAATGACCTGAAATTTTGCACACACATCCCAAATGACATGAGGGAACTGTTGTAACTTTCGAAATTCCAATCCGACCCTCGGATCAAAAACTCACTATTGGACCGGAAACTTCAAAAATTCAAACTTCGGCATTTCAAGCCTAAATAAGCTACAGACTTCCAAAATACATTCCGAACATGCTCCCAACCTCGAAATCACCTAACGAAGCTAATGGAACCATCAGATTTTCATTCCGAGGTTGTCTTCACATTGTTCCGACTACGGACCATTTTTCAACACTTAAGCTCTCATTTAGGGACTAAGTGTCCCAAAACTCTCCAAAACTTAACACCGAACGTCCCGGCAAACCAAAATAGCAGAAATGAACTTAGGGAAGCAGTTAATGGGGGATCGGGGCGTAAATTCCAAAAACGACCGGTCGGGTCGTTACAGCAACTCTTCAGAATGGTTGTTTATGCAAAACGGCCATAGCATAAATGCCATAACATAAATGGCTATTTACTCAACAATAAAGAGGAAAAATTGAAGAGGTTAGTTTCTGTTACAAAAACCAAAAACGGAAAAATGGAAACGGTAGGATTTTAATATTAATATTTTGGGATTTAATATTAATATTTTGTTATTAAAATGGATATTTAATAACATTTCTGTTAATATTTACTATTAACATTTTGGTCCAAATGATCAAACAATCATTCGATCATTTGACGAAATCCAAGTCCAAGTCCAAATCCAAATCCGAATTCGAATCCGAATCCGAATCCGAGGCCGAAGCCGAGCGAGCGACAATGACGACAGCGCGAGGCTTGCCTTCTTCTCAACTCTTTAAGAGCTAGAAGAAGAGCAATTACTTATATACCCATTAAAAACCTCTTCCTCTTCCAATATGGGACAATGCCCCTTCATCAAGGAGGGAATCTTAAATGAAACTAAAATATTTCATTTTCCCTCCATTTCCCATTCACCCTCTTTTAAGCATTAATATACTTAAAAACCCAACAATACCCCACATGAATGGGGAATGGCTATATCACGGAAATATGCATGAAAAACTGTGTGATTCGCAAGCAAGGATTAATTGCATCTGGATAAGTAGGTTTCCCTTTGAACTTTCCATAGTGAACTTATGTCGGATATACTCGATCAATCGGTAGATTTGATATCTTTGAAACGTCGAACTTTGGTGTATACCTAGACAACCATAAGCCACACAACCAACCCTTAACCGTCCTTGATTCTCATTGTTGTGTTCGTTTCAGCCATGAACACTGCCTGGTTTCATAAGTGCATAGAGAACTGGCCTTGCAAAATTCTCCTTGAAGCGTCTAACACTTCACACTTACATAGGTGATTCCTAAAATTGTCATCCCGTAGATATACTATTTGATATACCCCGTATCAAATTTAGAAATCATTAAAAAGCCTTAATTATTTATCCTTGGTACTGAACATTGTCTCATCACGAGAATGGACCAAAAGTTTAGTTGAAAATGTTGAACCATCATTAATGACTTTGTTTGATCTCCTTGAACCTAGATCTTGGGATCTCCAGTCTTCTAGGTAGAGTTATCGCCACTATGACTTGTTCTCGGCCATAGTCCCATTCCCCTTGATGATTTCTCAACTACCTCCTAATTAGGCCTTTTGTAAGTGGATCCAACACATTATCACTTGACTTTACATATTCAATCGTGATAATTCCTCCAGAGAGTAATTGCCTAACGATTTTATGTCTTCGTCGTATATGACGATATTTACCGTCATACATAACACTCCCGGTCCTTCCAATTGCCACTTGACTATCGCAATGTATGCATATTGGTGCTAACGGTTTGGGCCAAAATGGAATGTCTTCCAAGAAATTTCAGAGCCATTCAGCTTCTTCACCGGCTTTATCTAAGGCTATGAACTCAGCCTCCATTGTAGAGCGGCAATACAAGTTTGTTTGGACGACTTCCAAGATACACTCCTCCACCAATAGTGAATACATATCCACTTGTGGACTTGGAATCAGTTGATCCGGTGATCCAATTTGCATCACATTATCCCTCAATGATCGCAGGATATTTACTATAGTACAAAGCAAAGTCCTGGGTATGTACTAAATACCCCAAAACTCGTTTCATTTCCATCCATGAGATTGACCTGGATTGCTCGTATATCGACTCAATTTACTTATAGCACAAGCTATATCTGATCGTGTACAATTCATGATGTACATTAATGTAACGACCGACCCGTCGTTACAGGAGTTACCGCCCCGTTTTCCCCGTTTTATGCTTCTATATGTTTCATTATATGTGTTTGGAGAATTTGAAGTAATTCGGATAGAGTTCGGTTGGAAATGAGACAATAAGTCTCTTTATGAGAAGGTTAGTTTGGAAAAGTCAACCGAATATTGACTTATGTGTTAGAAGGCTCGGAAGGGATTTCCGATGATTCGACTAGTTTCGGGGGATGATTTTTCACTTAGGAGCGCAATCGGAATTGAATTTGGAGGTCCGGTGTAGAATTAGGCTTGAATTGGCTAAGGTTGGATTTTGGCAAATTCCGGATGGTAGGTGAGATTTTGATCCGAGGGTCGGAATGGAATTCCGAAAGTTGCAGTAGCTCCGTTAGGTGATTTTGGATATGCGTGCAAAGTTTCAGATCATTCGGAGGTGTTTAGGTCGGGTTTTAGATCAAATGCAAGTTTCGGAAGTTTTAGTTTAACTTAGGCTTGAATCCGTGGGAATTCGATGATTTTGGTTTTATGATAGTGTTTTTATGTTGAGCAAGTTCGAATGAAGTAATAGAACATATCAGTGCATTTGGTTGAGGTCCCGAGGGCCTCGGGGTAATTTCGGATAGCTAACGGGGAGTTTAAACTGTGAAATTTGCAGCAGAAAATGCAGCAGCAGTGCAGACCTGTTTTGGCCTTCGCGTTCGCGAAGGCAGGCTCGCGTTTGCGTAGGGTTGATGGCCTGACGCATCGCGTTCGCGTATAAGCGATCGCGTTCGCGTAGTATTAGCAGCTGAAGCATCGCGTTCGCATGCAGAGTAACGCGTTCGCGTAGAGGAATTTTGAGGGAGAGGAATTTTGGCCTCCGCGTTCGCGTCTAGGGGCCTCGCGATCGCGTAGGGGAAGCTGGTGAACCATCGCGTTCGTGTAAAGGAGGATCGCATTTGCGTAAGTGAAGGACCCAGGCCTTCGCGTTCGCGTGGATGAAGCCGCATTCGCGAAGGGCATTTTTGGCAGAGTGATAATTTGGTCATCGCGAACGCGGGAGGACCATCGCGTTCGCGTAGAGTAAAATACCTGGACAGAAGGGTTTTAAAATAATATTTCATCCGCGACCTTTTCATATTTTTCCTCCATTGTTGACGTTCTTAAGAGCTTTGGACAAGGAAATTCAAGGGTTTTGACTGAGAATCACTTGGAGGTAAGTTCCTTGGCCTAAATATTCGAGTTTATGGTAGAAATTACATAAATATGGTGGAAAATTCATCAAATGGGTTAAGTTAGGGCTTGAGAAAAATAGGGTGAAAAGTGGAATTTGGAAGGTCAAACGAACTCCGATTTTGATGAACTTTATATGCACGGACTCGTGGCGAGACGAGGAATCTGTTGGTGTGATTTTTGGAATTTTTCGAGAAGTGGGCCCGGGGCTTGGGTTTTTCCAACTTCGTGAATTTTAGTATTTTTCGAGTATTTTTGATTGGGTTATGTTTCTTTAACCCATATTTATGTATTCGTTGTGATTTTGACTAGATTCGACGCGCGAGGAGGTCGATACGAAAGGAAAAGGCATTGCGGACCATTCTACGGCCGGTTAGAGGTGAGTAGTTGGTGTATATGATGGCCTGAGGGTTTGAAACCCCGGCTTATCACATTGTGACGCTATGGTAGGGCGTGACTCGCACCCCATGGCAGGTGCCGGATTGGTTATGACTGGGGATTGAGACTCAGTCCATCCCGAACAGGAATATTTCTATATTGGCGACTGATACGCACCCTGTATTGAATATATCTGGGCTTATTGCCGTGTTTGGGGCCTTGTGCCGATCTGTAGCATCCTTAGAGGATGATTGTCATTGTGATAGCATGCTTTGTATAATCATTGATCTCAGTCCTGTGTTTAATCACTGTTATGAAACACTAAGTCACTTTTCCTGAAAGTTANAGCCAACCAAGGACTTTGAGGATATAAATTTTATTGACTCTAGTATCATTGATGTTGAGGATGTTGAAAGTCCTGAAGTTCATGTGTTTGAGCGCATTGGTCCACACTCCAAGCATTTTTCCACATTATGTTTGGATGATGATATGGAAATAGAGTTATCTGAACCAATCGAAGAGTCATGGAATGAGGAACAAGGTGCATATATTCTGGATTTCTTCTTGCCAGAAAGTCAGGATTACATACCTCATACAAAGGCCAAGGAGTACAGAATACTACATTATTTCCTTGGGCCAGTTAGATTCATTCCACCGCCCCATGACCATAATCATAAGCTTGAATCAAAACTTGGGGTTCAATTCATAAGCTCGAGGTGGAGGCAAAAAAGTGATTCGCATCGTGCCGCGACGTTAAATCAAGCGCTTGTTGGGAGGCAACCCAGCTTTATTGCTTTCTTTTATTTATTTTTTTAATTTATTTTTTTAATTGTATTATTCTTGTAGTGTCGATTTTTTATTTTCTAGGAGCGTGGAAAGCAAAGCAATTGGAAGGATGCAATAGCAAATCAAATGGTTGGAACTAAGTGTGAGGTACCCGCACGAAGAACCAAGCCTGGGAGAAGTCCGAGTACCCCCATGAACTGCTAGTGCTTCAGCCTTTGGCCTACAGGGAGTTTCTCTTACCCTCTTATGGGTTGTGCATTGGGGACAATGCACAATTTTAAGTGTGGGGTGATGAGATTGTCTAGGTGACTTTTCATGCTACTTTAGCATTATTAGTTTAATTAAATAGTATTTTTTTTTAAAGATTGGACTTTTCCCGACGATGGATCTATTAGACAATTTTCTTGAGGGATTTAAGTCTAAAAAAAACAAAAAAAAAAGATTTTTTTGTTAGGTAGTGTAGCAATTCCCCCTTGGTTTTTCTTTAAACCACGGTTCTTTTCCAAGGGTTTTATTTGAACCGGGTGTAGTTAGTTTTTTTTAGGAAAAGGAGCCAATGTGTTGTGTTTTGAATTGAAGCAATATCTCTTGACTTTGTTATGCCTTGAGAATAGTGAGTACTTTGGTTGTGACGCTTAGGCTCAGTTTTTTACTCTTGTATAAGTACCTTAAATTGTATGATTTTAAATTTTCTTAACTGCTTTGACTTGAGTGTCTTGATGTATCCAATCCTGAGTGAGTTATGTGCCATGTGTGTGTAAGGTTTTTTGTTATTCTGTGCATTGCATTTGATGCCTAGAACTTGTCCCGTGTGTTTGCAAAGCGAAATAATAGTTTTATTCAGTCTAGGAAGTGATATAGGCATTTCTTTGTTGAGCCAGATATGTATATTTTACCCGCCTAGTTATTATGTATCGTAGTTAACCCCTTTGAGCCTGTAATCTTGTTTATTTGGCAACCACATTACAAGCCTTACCCATTTGTTTGAATTAACCATCTATTTGAACCATTGTAACCTCTCATGAGTACTTGAATTATTATGAACTATGTAAAAGTTAAAGTGTGGGGTGGTTGGTTTGGCTTTTGAGTGAAACTAATGAAATAAGGAGAAAGGTGCATTGTTTTGAAAAAGTAAGAGTCACATGAATTGAAAAGAAAGAAAAAATATAGTTGTATTGCTGTGAAAATATTCTGTAATAGTGGTGACTCTTGATATAATTGTGCTTAAAGAAGTGGGGGGCTAATATATATTGATGTGAAGGTGGAGTTATGGTTTGACATAAGCATGGGATTTTAAAAATGTATTAAAGTGCTTAGGGAGGTGTAGTCACTCTTATATCTAAATGTATCCTACCCGTCCTGCAGCCTACATTACAACCAAATAAAGTCCTACTTGATCCTAGACTGAATGAGCTCGATTAGTAGAGTAGTACACTACGGGCAAGCCTATGGTGCATCTTTTGTGGCATATGAATGTTATTTCTGAGAGTGAGTGAATTCTTTCTATCTTGTGTTCCTAAATGTTCTTAAATTTTATTGTATGGGACTACTCTCATTGGTTGTGTGAGGGCACTTGATTCATGAAGGAAAGGTAATGTCATTGACCTCTATGTTAGAGTAAGTGGGCGAGTGATAATGCGTGGTACTTGTGAGTCAAATTTTGAGGTCAAGATGTTACGCTTTTGTGCTTAATCTATTTTAAATATTCTTGGCATAATGAATTAAGAGAGTTGTTTAAAAAGGTCGTGTCTATATAAAGTGAAGTTTGATTGCTCGAGGACGAGCAATAGTTTAAGTGTGGGGCGTTGATGTTAGGCTAGAAACCCGTGTTTTAGCCGTAGTATTACATTCCAATGACTGCATTTTTACGTGCGTTTGAGTTCAAATGATAGTGAATTGCACTTAGTACGTGTTTTATGCCTTGAAGGAAGTGATCCTGAACTCAAAAGTTAATTTGGAGCTAAATTGATCAATTTGGAGCTTTGAAGTCTGAGTAAAAGCCCAATACACTAAGTCGGGATCGTGTTCGGAGGTCGTGTACCAAGTCCGGATGTTAAAAAAGGACAAAATAAGTTCACTCTGAGAAAATTACACTATCGTGCCGCATGGGGCGCCGCAAGGCGCGGCGCAGCAGTGTTGTAACGATCCGACCCGTCGTTACGGGAGTTACCGCCCCGTTTCCCCGTTTATTGCTTCTATATGTTTCATTATATGTGTTTAGAGAATTTGAAGTAATTCGGACAGAGTTCGGTTAGAAATGAGACAATAAGTCTCTTTATGAGAAGGATTGTTTGGAAAAGTCAACCGAATGTTGACTTATGAGTTAGAAGGCTCGGAATGGATTTCCGATGATTCGACCAGTTTCGGGAGATGATTTGTGACTTAGGAGCGCAATCGGAATTGAATTTGGAGGTCCGGTGTAGAATTAGGCTTGAATTGGCTAAGGTTGGATTTTGGCGAATTCCGGATGGTAGGTGAGATTTTGATCCGAGGGTCGGAATGGAATTCCGAGAGTTGCAGTAGCTCCGTTAAGTGATTTTTGATATGCGTGCAAAGTTTCAGATCATTCAGAGGTGTTTAGGTCGGGTTTTAGATCAAATGCAAGTTTCGGAAGTTTTAGTTTAACTTAGGCTTGAATCCGTGGTAATTCGATGATTTTGGTGTTTATGATAGTGTTTTCATGTTACGAGCAAGTTTGAATGAAGTAATAGAACATATCTGTGCATTTGGTTGAGGTCCCGAGGGCCTCGGGGTGAATTCGGGTGGTTAAACGAGAGTTTTGAGGTGTATTGCAGGTCAGATATTGCTGTCATCTGGTGTTTCCGCTTCTGCGGAAATGGACCGCAGAAGCGGGTACGTGGTCGCAGAAGCGGTCGTTGGCCGGCTAGGGAAATTTCGCAGAAGCGGAAGGTGGCTCGCACCAGCGGGTCCGCATAAGCGGACACTGTACCGCAGAAGCGGTTTTGAGGGAACAGCAGAAGCGGACTTCGCGTCGCATAAGCGAAGTCCGGGTTTCTAAGTGAAGATCGCAAAAGCGGAAATGTGGCCGCAGAAGCGGTCCCGCATAAGCGAAAGCGGGACCGCAGAAGCGAAAACTGGACTGGGCGACAGAAGGGTTTTAAAATAATATTTCATCCGCGACCCTTTCATATTTTTCCTCCATTGTTGACGTTCTTAAGAGCTTTGAACAAGGAAATTCGAGGGTTTTGACTGAGAATCACTTGGAGGTAAGTTCCTTGGCCTAAATATTCGAATTTATGGTAGAAATTACATGTAAATTGTAGAAAATTCATCAAAAACGGGTCAAGCTAGGGCTTGGAAAGCTGTGATGTAAAAATGGAATTTGGAGGGTCAAACGAGCTCCGATTTTGGTAAACGTTATATGCACGGACTCGTGGCGAGACGAGGAATCTGTTGGTGTGATTTTCGGAATTTTTCGAGAAGTGGGCCCGGGGCTCGGGTTTTACCAACTTCGTGAATTTTAGTACTTTTCGAGTATTTTTGATTGGGTTATGTTTCTTTAACCCATATTTATGTATTCGTTGTGATTTTGACTAGATTCGACGCGCGAGGAGGTCGATACGAAAGGAAAAGGCATTGCGGACCATTCTACGGCCGGATAGAGGTGAGTAGTTGGTGTATATGATGGCCTGAGGGTTTGAAACCCCGGCTTATCACATTGTGACGCTATGGTAGGGCGTGACTCGCACCCCATGGCAGGTGCGGGATTGGTTATGACTGGGGATTGAGACTCAGTCCATCCCGAACAAGAATATTTCTATATTGGCGACTGATACGCACCCTGTATTAAATATATCTGGGCTTATTGCCGTGTTTGGGGCCTTGTGCCGATCTGTAGCATCCTTAAAGGATGATTGGCATTGTGATAGCACGCTTTGTATAATCATTGATCTCAGTCCTGTGTTTAATCACTGTTATGAAACACTAAGTCACTTTTCCTGAAAGTTAAATATCTAAAGTATATCCTTCTTAATAAATTGGAAATTGGGAAATTAATTGAATCTGTTACGTGACTCATATGCATATTGTGGACTGAGTATGGATCAGGCTGCACGCCGCAGCGAATGATATGATTATATTGCGCTTGGGCTGAAGGAGCCCCTCCGGAATCTGTACACACCCCCAGTGAGCGCCGTCGACGTTAACTGCATCGGGCTACGCGCCGTAGCGGTCATGTGCATTGCATTGCATCAGTACATTTTACTTGACTGTATTATTTGAAGTTGTTTTGCTGTTAGATTGTAGTAAGGTGTAGGACTGTTAGTGTTAGCTTTGCTTTGTGGTATTTCGTGGATTTCTTATCTTCAGACATTTCATATGCTTATTACTCACTGAGTCGGTAGTACTCATCCCTACTCCCTGCACCTTTTGTGCATATTCAGGTACACCGGAGGCTTAGCTGAGCAGTCCTTGTTTTCCAGAGCTATTCAGAGTTGTTGAGGTAGCTGCTTGACGTCCGCAGGACCTGAATACTCTTCCTATCTCAGTTTTATTTATATATACATTTCCAGACTTGAGTATTTTCGTTCAGATATTGTTATTCAGATTGTTTTAGAGGCTCTAGACTCGTGACCCCAGGTCTTTGGAAGCGTTTTTATCAGACTTCGTATTTCTTAGTATTATTCTTCGATAAATATTGGATTATTATTCTAAAACTATTATATTCTCTTGGAATTGTCGGTTTTGAGGTTCACGGTTAATTTGGGAACGATTGTGGTCTGGCTTGCCTAGCAATATTGTTGGGCGCCATCACGACCGGGTTTGGGGTCGTGACAATTAAGCATCCCAACACACGAGCATAATCCAATTGTGATATGCTTTGGCCTTTGTTCTTTGCTAATGCAAGATTTACGTCAATTGGAGTCTTTGCAACTTTAAAGCCCAAGTGCTAGAATTTTTCAAGTACTGTCTTAATATAATGAGATTGTGACAATGCCAGACCTTGAGAAGTCTTATGGATCTTAATTCCCAAAATTAAATCAGCAACTCCCAAGTCTTTCATATCAAACTTGCCATAGCATACGCTTAGTTGCATTTATGTTGGCAATATCATTACTCATTATCAGCATATCATCCACATATAAGTAAACAATGACTATGTGATTTGGAACATTTTAAATGTACACACATTTATCACATTCATTTATTTTAAAACCATTTGACAACATTGTTTGGTCAAATTTCGCATGCCATTGTTTGGGTGCTTGTTTTAGTCCGTAAAGGGACTTAACAAGTCTACATACCTTCTTTTCTTTACCTGGAACCAAAAATCCTTCAGGTTGTTCCATGAAGATTTCTTCCTCCAACTCTCCATTTAAGAAGGCTGTCTTAACATCCATTTGATGAATTTCAAGACCATAAACTGCAGCTAACGCTACTAACGTTCGTATGAACGTAATTCTTTTAATTGGAGAGTATGTATCGAAATAGTCAAGACCTTCTCGTTATCTATACCCTTTGACCACAAGTCTTGACTTATATTTGTCAATAGTGCCATCATCTTTCATTTTTCTCTTAAATATCCATTTAGAACCCAACGGTTTATTTCCAGGAGGAAGATCAACCAATTCCCATGTATGGTTGTTCAATATGGGTTCTATTTCACTATTCACTGCCTCTTTCCAAAACAATGATTTCGAAGAAGACATAGCTTCTTTAAATGTTCGAGGCTCATTTTCCAATAAGAAAGTCACAAAATCTGGTCCAAATGAAGTAGACGTTATTTGACGTTTACTACGTCTTGGATCCTCCTTATTAAATGTACTTTCTTTTGTTTCTTCCCGAGGTTGTTTAGATCCTTCACCAATCGACTCACATTCCTTTTTATACGGATATATATTTTGAAAGAACTCAGCATTATCTGATTCTATAACCGTATTATTATAAATGTCAGGATTTTCTGATTTATGAACTAGAAATCGATATGCTTTACTGTTGGTCGCATATCCTATGAAAACGCAATCAACGATTTTCGGTCCTATTTTTACCCTTTTGGGTTTAGGAACTTGCAGTTTTGCCAAACACTCCCACACTTTAAAATAATTCAAGTTGGGCTTCCTTCCTTTCCATTTTTCATATGGAATGGATTGTGTTTTGCTATGGGGTACTCGATTTAGTATTCGGTTAGACGTAAGAACGGCTTCCCTCCACAAGTTATGTGGCAAACCAGAACTTATCAACAATGCGTTCATCATCTCCTTTAATGAACGATTCTTTCTTTCCGCAATCCCATTGGATTGGGGCGTGTAAGGGGGCGTTTTTTGATGAATAATTCCATATTCTAAACATGTTTCTTCAAAAGGAGATCCATATTCACCACCCCTATCACTTCTTATCATTTTGATTTTCTTGTTAAGTTGCGTTTCAACTTCATTTTTGTATTGCTTGAATGCGTCTATTGCTTCATCTTTACTATTAAGTAAGTAAACATAGCAATATCGAGTACTATCGTCAATAAAAGTTATGAAATACTTCTTTCCACCGCGAGATGGTATTGACTTCATGTCGCAAATATCTGTGTGAAATAAGTCTAAAGGATTTGAATTCCTTTCAACTGACTTATAAGGATGTTTAACACATTTAGATTCCACACATATTTGACATTTTGATTTGTCGCATTCAAAGTTAGGCAATACTTCCAAATTAATTATTTTCCGCAAGGTTTTATAATTAACATGACCCAAACGTGTATGCCATAATTCATTTAACTCAAGTAAGTAAGACGAAGCTGAAACTTTATTATTATTCTCAACAACCATTACATTCAGCTTGAAAAGGCCCTCAATGAGGCAACCTTTTCCTACAAACATTTCGTTCTTACTTATTACAACCTTATCGGATACAAAGACACATTTAAAACCATTCTTAACAAGAAGTCCAGCAGAGACTAAATTCTTCCTAATCTCGGGAACATGAAGGACGTTGTTCAAAGTCACCACTTTGCCGGAAGTCATTTTCAGAAATATCTTCCCACATCCTTCAATCTTGGCAGTTGCAGCATTTCCCATAGAGACGTCTATTCGGGTCCAACAGGAGCATATGTAGCAAAAGCTTCTCTAACAGCACAAACATGGCGAGTGGCTCCAGAAACAATCCACCACTCCCTTGGATTGCCCACCAGGTTGCATTCAGAAAGCATAGCACACAAGTCATCAACATCTTCGTGCTTTTCAACCATGTTTGCTTGACCCTTCTTCTTGTCTTTCTTTGGAGCACGAAAATATGTAGATTTGTGTCCAGCTTTCCCACAATTGTAGCAATTACCGTTGAACCGCTTCTTGCTTGGGTTGCTTTTTGGTCCAGAAGCCTGCTTCCTCTTTCTCTTATTTTGAGAAGTATCCTCAACAATGTTTTCTCCCATTATTGTTGAGTCTCCACGGCCTCTCTTTTCAGCAGCTTTGTTGTCCTCTTCGATTCTCAATCGAACAATGAGATCTTCAAGGGACATCTCCCTGCGTTTGTGTTTCAAATAATTATGAAGTCCTTCTACAATGGAGGCAACTTCTCAATCATCGCTGCTACTTGGAATGCTTCATTGATGACAAGACCTTCAATGAAAATTCTGTTAGTAAACATAATAAAATTAATACTACCAACATTAGTATTAATTCTACTTACATCTTCAGCAAAGAGATCGTGAATAATCACTTGATATTCCTGGACTTGGATAATAACAGACTTGTTATCTACCATTTTGTAGTCCAAAAATTTAGCGGCAACGAATTTCTTCAACCCGGAATCTTCAGTTTTGTATTTCTTTTCAAGCGCAATCCACAGTTCTTTTGACGTCTCCACGCCACTGTAGATGTTATACAAAGCGTCCTCCAGTCCGCTAAGAATATAATTCTTGCACAGAAAATCAGAATGCTTCCACACCTCAATCACGAGAAAGCGTTCAGTCTCTGGAGTTTCATCAGACGGCACAGGAACATTTTCCTTGATGAACTTCTGCAGACTTAAAGTAGTCAAGTAGAAGAACATCTTTTGCTGCCAGTGCTTGAAATCAATCCCGAAAAATTTTCCGGATTTTTCCGCCGGTGCCAATGCTGCCGGTATTGTTCGGCTCGTTGAGGCATTGGAAGTTACCATCGGAACAGCTTGGTTTCCGTTGTCATTCATCATTTCTGTAAAAGAATGACACAAACAAATGTTAAAATCACGCAGATTTTAATCTCCAATGGAGCAGAAAACCACAAAGGTTTTAATCACCAAAAAAATAAATATAACACAAATACAGAAAATAAAAGATTAAATTCCTTAAGCTTGTTAGTAAACTGTATTTGTAAAATAATTCTGGAGAAAATAAAATAACATAAACAGAAATATAAACGAAACACAAATTAATCCGAGCTCGCTGAATTCACAGTGTTTCCTTAAGGAATTTAATCCCTTCCTAATACCCAAGGTTATGGATTATTTCCTCCCAGGATTGAACGAATTACATACTCGTGTAGTGGTATTTCAAACCCCAGTGTTTCAGCGAACACAAAGTTCGGTAGCAAATCACACTTACTGTTGCTTTTTTGAAGTTAAAACAATGCAGAAAAAAGGAGGAGAAACTCATAAAATCGTATGGAAAATCTGAGAGAATGGACTTGTATTTATAGCCAATGTTGGGCTGAAATCTGAAGAGGTGCAACTCTTCAGAATGGTTGTTTATGCAAAACAAAAAATGGCTGTTTAATTTTCTGTTACAAAAACAGAAAACGAAAAAATGGAAACGGTTGGATTTTAATATTAATATTCTTGGATTTAATAGTAATATTTTGTTATTAAAACGGATGTTTAATAACATTTCTGTTAATATTTACTATTAACAAATAAATTTGATCCAAAAAATTAATCAATCAATCATTTGACCAAATCCGAAGCCGGAGCCGGAACCGAGCCGAGAGACGACGACGGCGCGAGGCTTGCCTTTTTCTCAACTCTTTAAGAGCTAGAAGAAGAGCAATTGCTTATATACCCATTAAAAACCTCTTCCTCTTCCCATATGGGACAATGTCCCTTCATCAAGGAGGGAATCTCAAATGAAACTCAAATATTTCATTTTCCCTCCATTTCTCATTCACCCTCTTTTAAGCATTAATATACTTAAAAACCCAACAGTATCAGCTCTTAGAACTCTCTCTTCCTAATTTATGTAATATTTTAGAATTTTTAGATCGAACTTCTAATTCTGATAAATATGATGATAATTGTGCTACATGCTTGTGTTCATAGCTAGAAGACCTATTCGAGAGAGGTTAAGTTAAGCTGTAGAGTTCTCACCTTCTTTACCATGCTTTCATCCTAGAACAACACATCTCTTCCGTAGCATTATTCCTTTGCTCTTCAGTACCATAATGCTCTTCAAAACTGTGCAAGAATCAACATTTTATTGAATCAATTTCTGGACCCATTCACCTTATTCTCTTGCCAAATTAACTTCGAACTGCAATAAGAACATGGGGATCATAAGTGTGTTTCTTTATATCTAACTTCCGTTAAAATAAAGCTAGATAGCTATCTTGCAATAGAAACATACATGGAAGCAACTGGAGTTTTTTTTTGTTTGAAAAGTAAGCAAATGAATTTTATTCCAAAAGATAAAAAAAAATTGTTTTAGGCATATTATCAAATACTTACGCTACATCAGTATGCCCAGTGCTGCAACAGAGCACGTACCCATTCAGAGATTTTTCATAAGAGGCATTTGAACAGATAATCAAATGCATGTACAAAATTCACAATGAAACTTGAAGTGAAACAAAAAAACAAAAACAAATATGTATCATCCATAAACAAATACAAAATACTCCCTTCGTTCCAGTTTATGTTTACCTATTTTTTTTGGTCCGTTCCAAAGAGAATGACCCCTTTCTAAATTTGGAAATAATTTAGCTTAAACTTATAATTCTATCCTTAATGAGAAGCTTTTATAACCACACAAATACTCTAGGGCCCTTATTGACTTGTTTAGGACCACAAATTCCAAAAGTCTTCATTTTTTCTTAAACTTCGTGCCCAATCAAACAGGTTCACATAAGTTGAAACGCATGAGTAATACATTTTATTAAACAAAAAGGAGAAGAAGAAGAAAAAAGTACAAATCCATAGAGAACCGGCCTCAAAGTAAAATATTAAAATCAAAGTTTCACATGCTCACCAAGTTATGTCGCAATAGCAAAACTGAAACACAAACCAAAGACAATGAAGAATATAGTTTACAATTACCATCTATGAAAACTTTCGGTAGAATCCAACGAATAGGAACTCATATGTACCCACCAAATTATGCTTACACAATAGGCAAAGACTACGGAAGAACATCACCGAGTATTAAGTTTGTAATCCTCGCTGGTTAGTAAGAGAAAAAAAAGTTTAGTATCTATGTTTATTTGGTACACGTGTTTTATGGGGAGGAGACAGAACACACGTGTTCTTACAATTGTGATGTACGTGTTTCTATGGAGAGACAAATGTACCATCTTATCCCCGAATGTATTCACAATTTCAAGAATATCTTAACAGTACACTTTCCATTACTTTTTGTACAACTTTTAGTGCAGTGTTCGTCCCTTCTTAGCCATTTATATAAAGTAAGTATAGTAATAGTATTATATATATATATATATATATATATATATATATATATATATATATATATATATANAATATATATATATATATATATATATATATATATATATATATATATATATATCCAAAAGTGTCTTTCTAATGTTTTTAACAGAGACCTAAATAATGCATTAATTAATTGATGATAACGTGATTAAAACACTTGATTATCTGACTAAAAGAGTTAGAACTGATGATGAGATTCTATATATGACTTGTTAAGAAGCATTTTGCATCCCTTATCTTCATTCCCTTTTTGCTCATTGGCCATTGCTTTTGTGTTACTGGTCTAAACAAGGAAACACAAACCGACTGAAATCTTATACTGCGTGCATTAGGAATATATATGTATACGGTAGAAATCAGGCACGCCCGATTTCCCAGGCTCGAGGGATCGCCTTAGGTCCGAGTTCGGGTAAGGTCGAGTTTGAGGTCGACGGACCAGACTCGAGCTCGAAGACAGAATGCAATGCCCGAAGATAGGAGTACGAGGAATACCGAAGCCGAGTATGCTCGACCCCGAATAATGCCGTTATGAATTTGTAACAGGATGAGCAAGATTCCTGCCACGTCCCCCAAGATCATGGCGCAGATCCCGGAATAGGATTGTACGATTCTGTACTAGGCGGTTAGACAGTTGTTCCAATAATATTCCTTACTGTAAATGGATATGTACCTTATTTAGGGTTTCCCTATTATATAAAGGGGACTCCAATCATTTGTAACATCATGTAATCTTTGGCAAAGAATATACTATCTTACTTTTCTGGCTCATTGCTCATCAGACTTGTCTTTTCTCCCTACTATTCTTACTTTATTGTTCTTGGTTCTTTTCGAGGTCAAAACTCCTTGAGTAACACTGGTTTGATTCACTTGTTTCTTTCATTTATACCTCACATTTCTTGATTCTTAATTGGTATTGAACTAAATCACATATCTTTAAAACCACAAATCAAATTTAATTGTTACTCATATTTTCGAGGTAAACAGTTTGGCGCCCACCGTGGGGCTAAAGATAATAGTGATTATTTCATTACTAATTCTCATTACACATGTTATTTTTACACTTTTTTGTCAAGATTTTCTGATTCTCAGGATTAAACATGTCGAACTCGCAAAATGCACATGTTCATGACAACGAAGGTCTTGGATTTCATGGGAAAAACAACAATGTAGGGGCCGGTGTACCACCAATAAACCCTGGGGAAGTGCCGAACATAGAACCAGTTGACGTTAGTTCGCACATTGTCTTAAATGCAGATCTAGGTGCAGACTCCGGAGGAAGTGTACGCAGGGAAACCCGGTCTGGGAGGCAAGGAACACCAGGTGTAGGAGATGGTGGAGTCAGCCTCCAAGTCATATTCGAGATGCTCCAACCTCAGTAGATCGCCATCACTCAACTTCAGAGTCAGAATAAAACTCCGAGCATAGTTGAACCAGAAAATACTCGGTGTGCTGAATCAGCACCAGAAAAGGTCGAACGAAAATGGCTCGGGGACTGACCGCACAATTATGAGGATACTCAAAGAGCTCACGAAGAGGATCGAGTCTGGGGAAAAGAAGATTGAAGACAATGACAAAAAGGTGGAAACTTATAATTCCCGGTTGACCAAATACCGGGGGCACCTCCGGTTTTGAAGGGTTTAGGTGCCAAAAAGTTCATGCAAAAATCGTTCCCTCAGAGTGCGGCTCTGATGCCCATTCCTAAGAAGTTTCGCATGCCCGATATACCCAAGTATAACGGGAAAACCGACCCTAACGAGCATATTATTTCATACACTTGCGGGATCAAAGGGAATGACTTGAATGACGATGAGATCGAATCAGTATTGTTGAAAAAGTTTGGAGAAACATTGTCAAAGGGAGCTATGATTTGGTATCACAACTTGCCACCTAACTCTATTGATTTGTTTGCTCTGTTAGCAGACGCCTTCGTGAAAGCACATGCCGGAGCCATAAAGGTGGCAATAAGAAAATCGGACGTCTTCAAGATAAACAAAAGAACGACGAGATGTTAAGGGAATTCGTGTCTAGGTTCTAGATGGAGCGAATGGATTTACCACCGATCTCGGATGACTGGGCAGTACAAGCTTTTATGCAGGGTTTGAATGAAAGGAGTTCGATCGCGACTAGACAACTAAAGTAGAATCTGATCGAGTATCCAGCTGTGACGTGGCCGGACGTACATAACCGTTACCAATCAAAGATTAGGGTCGAGGACGACCAGGTGGGAGCCCCCTCGGGTTCAGTTCATCCTAACAAGTCGACAGCTAGGCCCCCGAGGGGTACGGACAGGGAATCGAGGTCAAACAAAGAACGGTATCAGCCTTATGTTGATCGGAGAAACAATGGTTCAGGCCGTAACGCCCCTCGAAATGATCGGAGAAACGATCGAGGTCAAAGCTCTCGGGGACTCATGAGTAAGAGCGGGTTCGATAAACACACCGATCCCGCGGAGGCACCTCGAGTGACAGACTATAATTTCAGCGTAGACGCATCAGGGATTGTGTCAGCTATTGAAAGAATCAAAGACACCACCAGGCCTATACAAACCGATCCCTCTCAAAGGAATCCAAGCTTGATGTGTAAGTATCATGGCATACACAGCCATAGGACCGAAGATTGCAGGCAGCTAAGGGGGGAGGTGGCTCGGTTGTTCAACGAAGGTCACCTTCGAGAATTCCTCAGTGATCGAGCTAAAAACCACTTCAGGGGGAGATAATCCTACCAGTAAACGTAGCAAGAACCATACAGGACACCAAATTCCATGTCATCGAAGGTGACATGAGGTATAATGCACTCCTCGAGAGACCATGGATACACAACATGAGGGCAGTACCTTCAACTCTTCAGCAGATGAAGAAGTTCCCAACAGAGGAGGGAGTGAAAACAGTTTACGGAGAGCAACATACTGCAAAGGAGATGTTTGCGATTGAGGAGATGGTGCCGATACCAGAGCCTTCTACCTCGGAGAAATCGAGCACCAAAGGTAATCAGGCGGCTAAATAGCAATCACTGCGCCCAGCCTCGACGGAATCGGAGCAACAGGTAATCGAAGATGGAGAAGAGGATTTCCTTACTTCTCGAACCTTCTTCGTTCCCAAAGAGTCCGAAGCAACCAAGTCAACTGGCGAGGAACTGCAGCAGGTCATACTGATCGAATACATGCCCGAGAGAAAGGTATACCTGGGAACGGGATTAACCCCCGAACTCAGGAAAAAACTCATTCAATTTCTTATTGATAATATGGATTGCTTTGCTTGGTCCCATTTAGATATGACAGGGATTCCAACAGAAATGACGACACACCAGCTAAGCATCGACCCCAGGTTCAAACCGGTAAAACAAAAAAGAAGGCCCCAGTCCGAGGTGAAACGTGCGTTCATAAAGGACGAGGTAACCAAACTTCTTAAAATAGGGTACATTCGGGAGGTGAAATACCCGAATGGTTAGCCAACGTAGTTGTAGTGCCTAAAAAAGGAAATAAAACTTAGGATGTGCGTAGATTACAAGGATTTAAACAAAGCATGTCCGAAAGATTCTTTCCCACTGCCCAACATCGATACTATGATCGATGCCACGGCCGGCCACGAGATCCTAACTTTTCTCGACGCCTACTCCGGGTACAATCAAATTTAGATAAACCCAGAGGACCAGAAAAAGACTTCATTTATTACAAAATTTGGAACTTACTGTTACAACGTAATGCCCTTTTGGCTAAAAAACGCAGGAGCTACATACCAACACCTAGTTAACAAAATGTTCGAAGAACAAATAGGTAAAATAATGGAAGTTTACATTGATGATATGTTGGTTAAGTCCCTGCGCAAAGGACCATTTGACTCATTTGCGGGAAACATTCAAAATCTTGAGAAAGTACAACATGAAGCTTAACCCGGAGAAATGTGCCTTCGGAGTTGGCTCGGGTAAGTTCCTCGGCTTCATGTTGTCGAATCGGGGTATCGAAATTAACCCTGATAAGATCAAGGCCATCGAGGATATCACGATCGTGGATAGTGTGAAGGCCGTGCAAAGGCTAACTGGACGAATAGATGCTTTGGGCCAATGCATTTCGAGGCCATCAGATCGAAGTCACCGGTTCTTTTCCTTTCTTAAAAAGAAGAAAGATTTCGCGTGGACCCTGGAATGTCAGCAAGCCTTAGAAGAATTGAAGCAATATCTATCGAGCCCGCCTTTGCTTCACACCCCGAAGGTAGATGAAAAACTTTATCTATACTTGGCAGTATCCGAGATAGCGGTAAGCGGTGTATTAGTTCGAGAAGAGCAAGGTACGCAATTCCCTGTTTATTATGTGAGCCAAACTATAGGAGATGCTGAAACTAGATACCGTCACTTAGAAAAATTAGCACTTGCATTGATAAGTACATCTAGAAAGCTAAAACCATATTTTCAGTGTCATCCCATATGTGTATTAACAACTTACCCCCTTCAAAATATTTTGCATAAGCCCGAGCTATCGGGCCGTTTGGCCAAATGGGCCGTCGAACTTAGCGAGTACGATATCGAGTATCAACCTCGAAAGGCCATCAAATTGCAAATCCTAGATGACTTCGTGGTCGAGTTTACGCCAACCCTTGTACCCGAAGTGGAGAAAGAACTCCTGCTAAGATCGGGTACATCATCGGGGGTATGGACCCTGTTCACGGACGGTGCCTCGAATGTGAAAAGGTCCGGGCTCGGCATTGTCTTAAAGTCACCCACAAGTAGTATCATTAGACAATCTATCAAAACTTCTAGGCTAACTAATAATGAGGCCGAGTATGAGGCCATGATTGCAGGTCTCGAGCTAGCTAAAAGCTTGGGGGCAGAAGTCATCGAAGCCAAGTGTGACTCACTGTTGGTGGTGAACCAAGTAAACAAAAGTATTTAAGCTCGAGAGGATAGGATGCAATGATAATTGGATAAATTACAGGTAGCATTGCATCGCTTCAAGGAATGGACTCTAGATCATGTGCCTCGAGAGCAAAATAGTGAGGCCGATGCACTTGCTAATTTGGGATCTTCGGTTGAAGAAGATGATATCGTCACGGGGACTGTCGTCCAGTTGTCGAGGTCTGTGGTTGAAGAAGGACATGCCGAGATAAATTCAAAAAGTTTGACTTGGGACTGGAGGAATAAGTATATCGATGATTTGAAAAATGGGGAAGCTTCCATCAGACCACAAAGAATCGAGGGCCCTGTGAACTAAGGCTGCTAGGTTTGCATTAGGTGAAGATAGAACGTTGTACCAGAGAACGTTCGATAGGCCATTGCTGGTATGTTTAGGACCGGGGGACACCGATTATGTTCTACGAGAAATCCACAAAGGTACTTGTGGGAATCACTCAGGCGCCGAGTCTTTGGTTCGCAAAATCATTAGGGCAGGATATCTGGGACAGCATGGAAAAAGATACTAAGGAATTTCTCAAAAAATGTGACAAATGTCAACGGTTTGCACCAATGATCCGTCAGCCCGGAGAACAACTCCACTCGGTCCTATCCCCGTGGCCTTTCATGAAATGGGGGATGGACATAGTCGGCCCTCTACCAACAGCCCCAGGTAAAGCTAAATTTATTTTGTTTATGACTGATTATTTTTTTAAATGGGTGGAAGCACGGGCCTTCGAAAAGGTCAGAGAAAAAGAAGTTATTGACTTCATCTGGGACCACATCATATGCCGGTTCGGGATACCTGCCGAGATTGTATGTGAAAATGGAAAACAATTCATCGGCAGTAAGATTACGGAGTTCCTCGAAGCACATAAAATAAAGAGGTTCTTATTAACACCATACCATCCAACTAGAAATGGACAGGCCGAGTCAACAAACAAAACTATCATTCAAAACCTGAAGAAAAGGTTGGATGATGCAAAGGGGAAATGGAGAGAAGTTCTACTCGAGGTCCTTTGGGCATATCGAACAACACCGAAGTCTAGCACGGGGGCTACTCCATTCTCTTTAATATATGGCTCCGAGGCTCTCATCCCTGTCGAGGTCGGAGAACCCAGCACCAGATTTTGACATGCATCGGAGGAGTCAAATCACGAGGCTATGAATACTAGCCTCGAGCTATTAGATGAAAAATGAGAAGCAGTGCTCGTTCGGATGGCCGCGCGGAAGCAAAGGATCGAAAGATACTACAATAGAAGGACCAACCTTCGACACTTCGGAATCGGGGACTTAGTTCTACGGCAATTCACCCTCAATACTCGAGACACGAATGAAGGGAAACTGGGCCCGAATTGGGAAGGACCGTACTGAGTCCTCAGAGTTGTCGGTAAAGGATCTTACAAACTTAGCACAATGAAAAGTGAACAATTGCCAAACAATTGGAACATATCGTTACTCAAATGATTCTATTGCTAAGGTGTGAATGTATCTTCCTTGTCCATTTGAATTTAAAACTAACTCATTGAAGGTGTTCGGTCGAAGATATCGAAGGCACCTTTTTACACGAAGGCCTTGGGTTTTAAAGCATGTGTTGCGCTCTTTTTCCCTTAGGTGGGATTTTGTCCCAAATGGGTTTTACCGGCAAGGTTTTTAACGAGGCAACAACTATATGCTACCTAAGGAGAACTCAACAGTATCCAAGGCTTCTTTTCAATCAACCTCGAATATTGGGGGGCATCACCCTCGGAGGTCATATTTTCGAGGAAAATATTTCACGCCTAAGAGGGTCTCGATAGGAGAACTTTGTAATCGGCCAAACGGTCAGATGAACCGTGTCCATATAGAATAGTCGCCCCGACGGCAAAACATGTACGCATGTATCAATTATCTGAAGAAGCATTCTGTTTGTATCAAAAACACTTTGTGACTCAAAGAAGTTTACTATTATACGAGCTCTACACTTATAATCCTATGGGAAACGGCTCAAGAGCCAAAGCACGAATGCACCCCCGAGATACTCGGGGACTATCATCTCGACAGTCAACACATTCGAGTCATTGAAAACTCGGACTCATAAGACCTCAAAGAGGCATCCCCTCAATATAAAGGCTAAGGCCAACATACTCGAGGACTAACCTTTCGAACAAGTTTGAAAGGTTATCGGGAAACAAGTCCATGAGACATACCCGAAGGCTACGGCCATATTAAAGACTACGGCCAAATTAAAGACTACGGTAATATAAAAAGGCTACGACCGAAATAATGCGGCTCGGAGACGTCCGACTTCCGCCATAAATTAAAGGCCTTCAAACACTTTGAAAAAACCGGTTAAATCAGGCCACCCTCGGCAAAAGCAAAGATAAAGGGCTTCGATAAAATTAGCCCTCGAATAATTTAGAGGCTTCGATAACATCAGCCTTCGAAAAAACCTCAAGAGGTATTCGATTATGTTTACACAAACAAATTACTAATAAGGTTTTGATCCGTCGAACCTTCGAAAAACCCAACGGGTACAAAAAACACATGCTAAGGCATACAAAAATTTTCACTAAGTCTTTTAGCCGAAAAGAGGGAAAAATTATATCCACTTTAGAGGCCGAATTGGCCCAACTTAAAGAGCCTAAGGGCCAACCTAAAAGAGCCTAAAGGCCGACCTAAAAGAGCCTAAGGGCCGATATAAAAGATCCTAAGGGCCAAAATATATAGGGTTCGAGACCTTGTTCTCACTCAACTCGGACTCAAGAGTCCCGACGTCCCAAGCTCGCATCAAATCAATTTAAGCTTAGCTCGAGGACCAACAAAAGCCTTAAGAGATATTATATTGATCAATAAAACAAAACCTAAGGGTTTATTATGTTCTGAGTCCAAACCAATACTCGGACTGATCATTAAAGTAATAACTTCAAATTTCTTTCACAAATAAAGACGAGACGGAATTCGATACAAATCAAAGATGAAGCAAAGAGATCATTGTATATTCATAAGAGGTGTTTACAAAAGATATTTACAATGACCATGAGGGGCCCTTACACAAAAAAAAAGGATCTATTCCGCGGCTATATCCTCGGAAGCAATATTCCCGGGAACTGCATCCTCGAAAGCTCTATCTTCGGAAACCTCCTCCTCCTCGAGGGCTCCTTCTTCACCTTCCCCGCCCTCGAAACCACTCACAGCGTCTTCATCATCAGAAGAAACAAGAACCTGGCATCGGTTTCTAGCGCCTTTGCTTTGGCTATTTCTTCAATGAGGTCAAATCCTCGGGTGTGGATTTCTTCGAGAGTCTCCCTTCGGGCTTGGCACTTGGCCAAATCATTACTCCATTTTTCCCGGTCGAAGGCCTCACTTAGCTCCGCTTGAACAGTCGCGGTGACCCTTAAGTATACAGCAATGGACTTATCAGTTGTAGCCTTCGTCTTCTCAACCTCGGCCTTGGCCTGTGCAACTTCAGCCTCAGTTCTAGCGAGCTTAGCTTCTAGCTCCTCAATTTTCTTGGCCTGGGCCAGGCTCTTCACTTTAACGCCTCGGAATTGAGTTTTAGCCGAGGCCAATTGGGCTAGAGCAACTTCTTTATCGGCAACAAATCGATCTATGCTCTCTTTCCATCGGTGGCAGTCAGCCTTAACCTGATCGACCTCGCCCCAGAGCTGCCCTATCATCTCCAACTTTTGCTGCAGCTGAGATATTGAAATGTTAGCCTCCGCAGTAAGGCCGAGAAGACCATACTCTGTTAAAATCACAGTTACCTGCTCATCTAGCTCGGCCTCGTTTTTCTAAGCTTTGGCCAATTCTATCCGAAGGTCCTTGAGCTCCTCCTCCTTTTGGCTACAGAGGAGCCTCAGTGCCTTCTCTTCACCTGAAACCTTCCTGAGCTCGGCCTCACATTGGCTCAGCTCAGCCCTGAACTTGATGATGGCCTACACATGAAACTAAGACATGTCAGACAAAGGGAGGGAGAAAAAAGAAAAGATACAATAATGAAAGATAGCGTTTACCCGAGAAAGGAGACGTTGAGCCTCTTCGAAGAGGGTGGATGCATCACTAATGTCAGCAGCATCGTCAACCCCGGTGAAACAGTCCTGGAAAGGATCTTCTTCGAGAACCTTGATCGGGTCGGGCATTCGTAGAGCTCAAGCATCCTTTATTGCTTCCTCGGAGTATGATGGTAGAGAAGGTAAGTGACCCATTGTCAAGGCCACGAGCTCCTCGCTTGGGGCGCTCTGATTAGTTGCAGCCTTCTCAGCACTTGTCCCCTATGGCGTACTATTGAAGGAGGGGGAATGATCTCAATCTCTAGGGACTCGAGGGCTTTGCCCAAGTCTTTTTCCGGAATTCCTTCACCATAAGACGAGGTCTCAAGATCGGAGGGCTTGGCGGCCTCGGTTGGTTTCCTAGTTCGGGGCACCAACGTCGTTTCTTCACCCTCATTATCTTCATCTTCCAGATCTTGGGTGGCGGAACCCAAGTCCCCGTGTGTAAGCTTACTCCTCGGCTTTCGAGCAGGGACCCCCTCATCCTGGGAATCTTCAGGCTTCGAAGCCCTCTTTCTTTTGTTATCTTTCCCCAATTTCAGAATCGAGGACATAGCAAAGGAAACTAAGGACACTGGAAGAAACAAGTTCATGGTTGAGAGGTAGAGGGGGTCAATGCTTTCACAAGGGTGGCAATCTGTTGGGCATGAGCTTCCCTATCTCTTCCGAGCTCTTCCCTAAGTTGCCTGGTTTCCTTTCTCAGCTCGTCATTGTCTTCACGAAGCTTGGCATTCTCTTCAACAGCCAACTCCATCCTCTTACTGAGCTCTGCAGCCCTACGGCTCCCAAGTAGAATAGCAGATCATGTGGGTCCTCTAGCCTTGATCTCCTCATATCCACACTGCTTAAGGGTAACACCATCCAAAACGTCATTGTGGTTTCCATACTTAAGCTCAGGTAAGGCAATGTTGATCTTGTCAAACAACTCAGTCAACATGAAACCATAAGGCATAGCATGCTTAGGCTTGGAAGTGTCTCCAGTTCTTGCCATATGCTGAATCATCAGGTTATGGAGATTGATAGGTCTACCGAGTGTCAAGTAGTTCCATTATAAGCATGTCCAGTAGAGTATCTTCAGTGCCTTCTCTTAAGCCTCTAAACGAATGCNAATTGAGGCCGATATAGCCGAATGAGATGGCTGAGGGTAAACTCCAACCCCACGGCCTTGCCGGAAAAATAACGCAGCGATCACGATGCGCCAAAAAGAGGGGTGAATCTGGCCGAGGGTAACTTCATATGTTTTGCAAAAATCGATCACTACCGGATCGACGGGACCCAACGTGAAAGGATAAGTGTAAACACTTAAGAACCCCTCCACGTGGGTAGTGATGATTTCCTCGGGGCTCGGGATCTGGACCAAGACCTCGTCTCCCTAGCCGCAGTTCCTCTTTATGGCTTTGAGGTACTTCTTCGATATCGAACAAATAAAACGAGATACATGTTCATATCGGCCTGGGATATCGGGGGGATTCTCAACATTAAAATCCTTCTTTATCACACAAGGACCGGAGGTGATTTCGTGAAGGGCCGACGGCACCACCAGTTTGGTCGGCCGGGCGGTAGAAGAAGACGATGTTTTCTCTTTTTGGGGGACTGTTCAGCAAGTTTTAGCCATAGATTTAAGCTAAGGAGTTCAGGCGGTGGCAAAGTGTGGTGTTTTGTGTGATCTTGGCATTTTCCGGTGATCGGAGTAAAAGTAGTAAGGAGAGAAAGAGATGAAGGGGAAAAGTGAGCAGAATAAATGCAATGAAGAGGTAAAGTTTTTGATCCGAATAAGAAACCCCATATTTATAGATAAGAGGTGACGGTCCGGCAGCGCTAGTGGCCGACCATTACTGGCATGCTTTTAATGTTTTGGGGAAGCGAACCGATGGAACGTTTTGGTCACTTCGAGCGCCCACGTCACGGGAATGACATCATCGTTAGAGACTCCGGAGAATCGAAGTTCAAATCGTTTCTTATCATCTTAATCTAAGAAACGCGGGGACTATCTGTATACGGTCGAAATCAGGCACACCCAATTTCCCAAGCTCGAGGGATCGCCTTAGGTCCGAGTTTGGGTAGGTCGAGTTTAAGGTCGACGGACCAGACTCGAGCTCGAAGACAGAATGCAATGCCCGAAGACAGGAGTACGAGGAATACCGAAGCCGAGTATGCTCGACCCCAGAATAATGCCGTTATAAATTTGTAACAGAATGAGCAAGATTCCTGCCACGTCCTCCAAGATCATGGCGCAAATCCCGGAATAGGATTGTACGATTCCGTACTAGGCGGTTAGACAGTTGTCCCAATAATAATCCTTATTGTAAATGGAAATGTACCTTATTTAGGGTTTTCCTATTATATAAAGGGGACTCCAATCATTTGTAACATCATGTAATCATTGGCAAAGAATATAGTATCTTACTTTTCTGGCTCATTGCTCATCAGACTTGTCTTTTCTCTCTACTGTTCTTACTTTATTGTTCTTGGTTCATCTCGAGGTCACTAAGCTCGAGGTCAAAACTCCTTGAGTAACATTGGTTTGATTCACTTGTTTCTTTCATTTATACCTCACATTTCTTGATTATTAATTGGTATTGAACTAAATCACATATTTTTAAAACCACAAATCAAATTTAATTATTACTCGTATTTCGAGGTAAACAATATCATATTAAATATTTTACAAATTTCAAGTGTAAACTATAACTTGTTATTGAAACTGAAAATTTAATTATGATTAGATGTCAACAAACTAAAGGCATCTCATATAAGCTACATCCTTTCCATAAAATTAAGGTCAATTAATTACATGTTCAAATAATTTAATGAACCATAACTTTTTACAAATACATGTCTATGTTTCAAGTATTTTAAAATAAGGATAAATGTCACATTTAAATTAGGTTTTCAAGTATTTCAGAATAACGTTTTATCTGTTATGTACAATTTCAATTTTTCAACCCAAAACTGGGCAGCTTGATTTTCTATATATCGATGCTCTTTCCTATGATATTTTTCTTGTTTTTCATAGTCCAAGTGTTGCTAGGGACAGTTTGGATTTACACCCTTTACAGAAAAAAGACTATCTTTTTATAAATTTCATTTCTTTATGCTTGCCATGTTGATATTGAAGGCATTGAATTTGTTATGTGAAGCTGAGGACAAATCGTATATCAAGAATGGGAACTGCCCATGGGTTGAATGTATATTTCTATATGATTGGATCTGGTTGGGTCATTTTTTGAAGCCTTACTTGCAAAATAAAGAAAAGAAGATTTGGATGGTTATTATTCCGTTGCAAGTTGTGGCTAATGTACGTAGGACAAGTAGTGATTGATGAAACTAGCCCGTTTGGCGAAAGTCCGTATACATGGAAGCAGATTTTCTTGCTTGTGGATATTGTCAAATTCAAGATATCAGTGTCAGCTTTCTAGTTAATTATGTGCTGTGACACAAGCTTTTCGTAGCAGAAAATATAAATGATTGTACTTTCTTAATGGTGTACTTTGTAACTAAAAAAATGTCTGCTATTGTAGTTAGCTAATTAGAAGGTCATGCAAGATATGCTGCTTTGCTTTATGAAACTCTTTGCATCTCTTGCAGCTGGGTTTATATATAAGGGCCAATAGATTAATGATTGCACAGGTAAAGGTTGTTACCACAAGCATGCTGCGTTGAGTACTGAGCAACCTTTGAACGATGGTTGCTGGACTAGCGGGCAACTATTAGTGATTGATTTTATTTGAAACATGAGTTAAGCAACAAGTTGAGATGGCCGAGTTTGTCTAAGGCGCCAGATTAAGGTTCTGGTCCGAAAGGGCGTGGGTTCAAATCCCACTCTCAACATTCGCTTTTTGTGATGGTTCGCAGTCTCACCTGATGTGATGACGCAGCTAAGGACAGAGAACTTTATTATTTTCGAGGGCACAACTCACAAGGGTAGCTAATCCTTGTTGCTCATGATCTGCCATTCTCTTTTAAAAGAATGCGCAAAAGATGTACATTTTCTTGCGAGACCCTTCCATTTTGAAAAGGCAAAAAAGTTTGATTCACCCTCCAGTTCAATATTTGAAAATCTAAACAAGACGACTTGTGACAATTAGATTAGAGAGTAAGGGGTCATTTGGTATATGGGATAACAATAATAATTTGGGATAAAGTTTGAAATTAACTTTTTTCCATGTTTGGTTTGAAAGTGTAAATTAATCTCAGGATAACGTTTACACTAAAATGGTAGGATTAATTATCCTATATATAACTACTCCGATGGGATATCCTGAGATATCCCACTATTGTACCAAACGACCCCTAACTACACATTGTGTTCACTAAGTGGATTAATCAAAATCAATATTGACCATTCAATTATTCTCTAAAGTCAAAGCTGGAAGTCAAGATAAAAGGCTTCTCTGAAGTCAAAGCAGGAAGTCAAGATAAAAGGCTTTCTATGTGAAGATTTAAGAAAGCAGTTAATAAGTCCTAAACCTCATCAAATGTCACTATGTCCAGTACCTAAACCTTCATTTTACGGGGAGGTTACAACTACACAGTTAATACATCAAATAAATAAGGAAAATGAATGGGGGGTCACAACTGAACTGAATAGCCATGCAAAGAACAAAAGACAACTAGACAACCTATTATGGGACGTGACACTTCTTCCTTTGACTGCCCCATCTATTATCTCAACAGAGCCCCAAATTTGGCAGCGTCAACTTCTTTAACTGTTTAATACTATCATCTATCCAAGGAAAGAGTGTCACATAACAAATGTGCAAGCAAATCAACCCCAATGACATAGCAGAAAGCTAACGTAAGAGAGCAAAACAAAGGAATTTTGAGAAAGTTACTGACGAATGTAACTGTAAAAAACATCCATCTAGTATTAGTACTTCGAGGCATTGTCTATAGAAATATAATATACCAACTTAAATTAAGTCTACTTACGCCCTCATAAACCAGCCAACTCTATAAGCTAAATAAACCTGATAAGTAACCCGTGGGTGAGAGATTCCCAACTGATATTAAGTACGAAAAAGCTACTCTAATAATATATGTATCTATGTAAATATTTTGAGATGCTTATAAGCAAAAGATCAACTGAAAATGCATCGCCAAAGTGATTGATCATAGCACTGGTGAGCGAGGAGCACGAGGTCGCACAGGAGTCTTCGATGGGCTTACCCTGCATAGACCATAATATAAAGATTATAGATTAAACAGGAATGTCAAGAGAGGAAGCTTTAGGAAAAGTTTTTAAGGAATCAGAAAACAACCTTATGGGAAGTGATCCCAAGATTGCACCACTGCAGTTCAGTGCTGCAATTGCACTCTCCGCCTGACACATACGAAAATTTAACATGAAACCATGCATAAAATGCAGCAATGGAAAGTCGTACCAAATTCCATGAAGGAGATGAAAAGAATCAGTAAAATGGAAGAGATCAAAATTTGTTATTCTCAAATCCCGTGAATATACTAACAAAGACAATAGAAAATCTTCAAAAAGTGCGGACCAGCTGTGAGATCACAGAACTGCCACATCATGCACACTAATATAAAATGAAATTCTAACAATAGGCACGATCGTGTAGGTGTTGTCTGCCATGAAAATAAGCTGCAGAGTGTGAAAAAAAATAGAAGACAAATAATAGACAAGAAGAATAGGAACAAGTATGTGATTTCCAAACTTAGAAGTGTTATCCCCTTATACAAGTTTCACCTCCAACTAATACAAGCAAAACGTTAGCCGAAAGTGTGTCTCTCAAGAAAATCAGCACATACTCTACAGTTCATGACCTCACTTATGAAATAAGCATTTCCCACAAGTAACAGAAAACAGCTTCTTGAATGCATCAGATGAAAACCTCAAATGCAGATAAAGAATCCAGTGAACGATGAATATCATAGAGGAACTTTTCATATATCCCTACCAATTCTTAACCCCTTGGAAGGATAGGAGGCGGTGGAAAAAGAAGAAACATATTAGTTGAAAGCAACTCATGTACTGAGAAAATATAAATCAATAAAAATGCAGGTTAAATGAGAGTACTTGCAAGTGCTAAGATATATCAAGGGGAACTGAAGATGGTTTGGTGGAAGCAAATAATATCTATTTCCTTGAATAAAGAGACGAAGTATATAGCCCTTATCTCCAGCTTTCATTTAAGTGATGAATAATCACATTGTAACAGATTCCCATCAAAGCAACAGCCATACATTGTAGACCGAGAAGCCCTAACTCACGGCAAGAGATTAAAAGTTGATCACTGACAGAAGCAAAGTAAACACCAATTCTGCCAGACAATCAGAACATGTATTGAAGACCAATAGTTCTGGGGACTGCCCATGGGGCATTCTGTTTCCACATTCTATAAATTCAAACTGATTCCTCACCAACAAGTCCACTCAAGTTGCTAGGGCATCAAAAACACCACGATTGCAATTTTCTTTGTCCGTACATTTCTAAATTCTAAGGCTTCTGATATCTCTAGTTGCTGCAGATGAGCTAATCAAGACTTAACATGCATAGATAGCTACTGAATATTGTCAGATGCCTCTTCAACTTATCAAATAGACAAAAAGAGAAGCAAATTTTTCCTGCTGTCGTTAACCCTTTCAGCAAGGTCTTTTAGTTTCTAATTTGTTTCTACTGTTGGACTCCTTCCATAATGTGATCCGTCTTGAACTATGTAAAACAAGCTCCTACTCTTTCAAATTCCTTATGGTACCGAGATCTTCCATTTCTTTATTTGCAAAGGATGCAGCTTTCTGTTCTTTTTTCCCCTCATAAGACCAACAATTTCATTTATGGTACCGAGACCTTCCATTTCTTTATTTGCAAAGGATGCAGCTTTCTGTTCTTTTTTCCCCTCATAAGACCAACAATTTCATTTATAGGAAACCAAGCAGCATCAAAAAGTATGTACGAGATGTGGGTGAACATGACTCAACCCGAATCAACCAGTCCTTATGAATGAAACATAAAAGAAGAAACTACCAGTTTAATCTCTTTAATCTCTTCTTATGAATGAAGCTATTAATCTCTTTCATCTCCCACGTTTTGTACAGAGAAAATAATCAACGTAGTCATAATAAACGATAAAACTTTTTGAAAAGTAAATAGCCGTAAAATTAATCTTCAAATAAATTCTCTTGGGAGTTGGACAAAATTCTATCAGACTGCACTCACCTCTTTTATTTCATCTGCTAGATGCAGAACTAAAGGAATTCTCCTTCCAAAAGTAACTCTACAAGCACTAGTAAATAGCTAAAGTAGGAAAACTAAACTGCAACTGGCTATCAAAAGACCTACTGTACCAGTTAACCTGCAGATGATGGATCTTAAGCCAAAGAAGATTTAATTATAGAGAAACTTACCCAGTGAACACAGTAAAGCTTAGATAGCTAACAAATTAGGATCAGCTAGTGACGGCAAAGAAAGACAGCAGTATATGCTTATACTGGTATTCGAGGAGAAAAGGAGAAAGATTTAAGCCAAAGTTCAGTTTATCAGAATTTATTTCAGAATTCATGGGGTGACCATGCCATAAGCAACATCTTGAGTTAGTGCAGTATCCAAATAGGAACCAGAGCTGGTGCTTCTACACTTTTTGACTGCAAAAGAATCACATAACATCAAAATAATGTTCAAAGACAAGCACAGAGTTCCGATTGAAGTGACAAAAAAGTTGAAATAGGAGGAACTTCTTGTGGGACTCAGCCATTGAAACTTGAAAGTTTCACCAGGTTTCTTCACGTTCGGATATGAGGGATTGGGTGAAAGACCTTAAAATTTTCAACAAGGCACTACTAGGGAAGTGGCTATGACCAAAAGTGTTTTGATGGCATCACAACTCCCACCCCTACTCCGAAGGCTAGATGTTTGGTTAATCTTTTTGGTTGGTTTAACCACACTCCTCTATTCAGTGTTGATACTTTCCTACTTTCCTGGAATTCATCAGCTCACTAATTCTGTGATAGCTTTTTTTGTCTTTTTTGAGCTGAGAATTTCTCTATTTGTAATCTTTGCTTCTTCTTGATGCTTGTTAATGATATATCACTTATTTCATCAAAAAAAAAGGAAGTTGCTATGAAGATTTGGGATTGAAGAGCAGGCATTATGGAAGGAAGTGATAGCAGGCATTATGGAGGGATGTGATAGCAAGAAAATATGGTGTTGTGGAATGGAATGGAGGCTAGAAATGTAGCATTACCTTAAGGATACATCTTCTGAGAAATATCATGAAGAGTTTAGAAGATTTTGGCAGCTTTGTTACCTATAAGGTAAGAAATGGAAGAAGAGTCAGCTTTTGGGATCAAAAGTGGTCGCGGAGAGCAGAGGCGCATCCGGGATTTAAACCCTATGGGTTCAACTTTTAAGGTTTTAAGCATTGAACCCATTATATTTTTAAAGTTATGGGTTCATATCTACTATTTTTGCAATTTTAATGAATTTTTATATAGAAATTTTTACTCCGCGTCAGAAGTTATGAATTCAGTTGAACCCGCCCATGAAACACTACATTTGCCTCTGGCGGAGAGAGCAAGTTGCGGACGACCTTATCTAACTTATTCCCAACTTTGTGCAAAAAAGAGATGATGGTGCAATAAACGTCCGGCATAAGAGGGGTGAGTTCATTGAGACTTGAGATTTAGAGGAACTTTACAAGATTGGAAGGTGGAAGAATTCCAAAGGTTGACAGAAATGTCTAAACACAGAATATGATACTCATTGGTTAGGACTCGTGAAGGTAGGGGGTACAAAGAGATGGTTCATGTTCAGTAAATTCACTGATCAAAGAATTTTCAGTGAACTCTACCATAGCATTTGATTAGAGATGAGTCACGTTTCTCTGATGTGTCTATTTGGATCCCTAGAGCACCTAGGAAAGTGTGCTTCTTCGCTCGGTTGGCAATAGAGGGGCGACTATGACAGTGGATAACATGAAAAGAAGGATTACAATGCTAGCTGGTAACTTTTATTATTATTTTTTTATAACTGTTGTGTTCGAACTAGCTTGCGCAAACTCAACTAATTCCATGGAGTACTTGCTATTGGACAGATGGGAGAAAATCACTTAGTATTTTTGCCTCCGCTGGGATTTGAACCAGAGACTTCATGGTTCTTAACCCACTTCATAAAATATGCTAGCTGGTATTTTATATGTAGATGTTTAGGAAAAGACATGGATCACATCTCGTTACATCACTAGTGGAACTTGGATCACCTCTTGTTACATTACCAGGTGATTTCACGCTTGTGGTGAAAGATACATTGATAACTATGTCGTTAGAAGAAGGAAGAGAATATGTATGGTATGGAACATTGCCCCGCTAGGCACTATGAGGGTCCTGTGAAGAGAGAGAAATAGGAAAGCTTTTGAAGGGTCAGAAAATGAGTTTGTAAATTTGAGGAATAACCTCTTATTAGTTTGTTTTTGGTGCGCCTATATAGCTCCATAGAAGATTGGGTTGTAAAGAACCATAAACTATGTAGGTTCTATACTTTTTAGTATACATCTTGTATACGGGAGTTATCCAACATGAATAGAATTATTTAGCCTCTCAAAACCACAAGCACAGAGTAAAAGAGATAATACACTTTGAGCAAAAATAAAATGCCAAATGCAAGCATTTGCAACACACGATACGATTTGATAGCAACTATTGGAAGTTATAGTATCTCGGAAGATTAGTTAGAAGAAGAGATCCGCAGCTCAAGGAAGTTTCAAGCAGCAATACAAGTCAAAAGCTCATGAAATTACCATGACAAACTCAACAAAAGCTAGACGAGTCGAATGATGATAGTCACCAAGCAACCTCAAGCGATGAACCTATGTTAGAGAAGAAAATCCAAACATAGAGTTAGGATTTAAAGAAAAGACCGGCACTTCCAGACTTGTTACGTGAGCAGCTACAAACCTCTCCACAAAAGGATTCAAAGAACAGCTTGACATCTGCTTGAGTAACCTGCTTTCATACAAACATACAAGTCGTAAATATTTGTCTTCATTGATGTCCATCAACTAAGTGAATTATAAACCCAAAATTACCTTCTTATCAATATTTGTACAGTATACTGTTCTGGCACACATCTCTCTTTCATCTTCAGACTAACATCAGCGCAAAAGGTGAAAAATTTAGTATGAGCAGCACTAGGTATGTATTTGCCGCCCCTAGGACAATGTTACAAAAGGTAAATCACATGTAGCCACAATTCCTCACCCTTGGAAGAAAGGTTGGATTAACCGGAGCAATCGCAGTTTTAGAGGGAAGCACTCTCACGGGATAAAATCCAAGCATAGTTCCTGCAAGACTCAGAGCACTCCTTGCACCTTCTGCATAACATATTGGTGAAATTGTGATGTTCGAGAACAGGAACCCTAACCAGAATATATAAGCAAATAATCATGTTTCAACCTACCTTCATCTGTAAACTCAATAAAGGCAAAACGAAGTACAGAATTGGTGTCACCACATATACGACAGTCCACAACCTTCAGCACATCAAGGTTAGTCAGATATGGAAGCAGAACATTTCCTCAACATAATTAAAAAGGGAGACAATAACCACGACTAATGAGTATGGAAGCTTGACATAATGGAAAGATATCCACCTGTCCACAACTAAGAAAGAGTGCTGCAAGCTGCTCTTCAGTTACCTACACAAAAGAAGAAACATTAAAAAAAAAAGAGAGAGAGAGATAAAGGTGCAAATGTGCAATAACCCCATTAACAATACGGGACCTCTTATACCTGATGATCAATGTCGGACACATAAACCGTCCTCCTTATAACATCTTCCCTTTGGGCCATGCCTGTTCGGGTATTCATCCTTCTCCTCCCATAACCAAAGCCATTCTTCTTCTGTACGCGCCATTTAAAACTCAACTACTCAGATCAGACTCGCAGACGTTGAATTATTATGAAAAGAATCAATACAGAGAAAATTTTATTTTACCTAATTATAGGGTAGAGAAAGAAATAAAGAAACACAATAGCCTCTACCGTAACCCTACAATGACTAACTAAACCCTCTTATTACTTTTATGCAAAATAACAACTGGACAAATAAGAAATGTCCTTGAAGTGATCATCTTACATCTAACATAAACTAAAAGGTAATTCTGAAAAGTAACAATAACAAAACTAGAGAACCTAGCATATCCATATTTGACCTCAAACACCAACGACAATAACAACTATGCCTTAGTATCAACCTAGTTGAGGTCGGCTATATAAATCTTCACTGACCATGTTACTCCTATATAAGCTCATCTCATGCCGATATTATACAGAATAGAAGTTCTTAATAAATCTCTGAAAGGCTAACAACTCCTAGAAAAGCATAGGACTTAAAGTGAAAGTGTTAACATTCGACCACATATATATATATATATATATATATATATATATATATATATATATATATATATATATATATATATATATAAATTAACAAAAACGGGATAAATGAGGAAGAAAAGGGTGATCAACTGGATACCCTTCGGTTGGAATTTGCATTGGAAACTCCCTGGTTAGACTGCATTACAAAATTATTAGTAGCATCAAAGCCAAATTGCACTCCACCACCACTAGGTGGAAATGGCATAATCCTGTGGTTAGTTAGTGAAAGTGGCACAAACTCTTCAGCCATGGGATTCAATTTGGAAAACATTTCCTCCAAATCCCTCATCTCCTTCTTAAACCCTTCCTCACCATCATCTCCATTCCTTAAATCAATACCGTTCATTTTCTGATGCTCATGCTGAACCATATTATGATTAACCAATACTCCATTGCCGTTGATGCTGTGCTGTACAGAAGTTTCTTGCTGCACCATACGGAAATTCTGATCAGTGGGACCCATCTTTGATCTCTGCACGCCGTTCTGTTTCGTTGTTACTGACTGATGATGATCGAAGGCAGCATCTTTCTGTACAATTCTGCCGGGATTCGATGAGCCAACAACGTTAATGTTAATGCCAGCATTCTCAACCACAGCCATGATTGTTTGTTTCAACAACCCTGTGACACAGACACTGTCAAGGAATGCTCCTTTTTGTTTTTTGTCTTTTTCTTGTACCCTTTTTTCCCTATATGAGTTCTGTCAAAACCCAATAAATAAATAAAGATGACACCTTTTTTCAAGAAGATCAAGTTGGGATTTTGAAGTTATTACTAAATCGGGAATAAATAATAGGGAAATGAGGAAATTCATACCTGATGGTCTAAATGGTGTCCATTGATCAGAAATTAGAGTCCCAATTCTAAAAATCGTCAGCTGAGAATGAAAAAATCAAAAAGCAGAAAAGGGTAGCAAAAACAGGACAGGAATAAAATAAAATTTCTTGTAGTGTGTAGTAGTAGGAGTATTATTTTACTGAGTCTGCACTGTGCAGAGAGAAGATATGAGGAAAGAGAAATGAAATAGTAGTAATAGTCCACTAGTTTATAGGAGGAGAGAGAGAGAGGTGGGTTCTTCGGATCGTCCGTTTTGACACACACCACTTTTTGGACTTTCTTTCACTACCTCCCAAAATATTGATAAACAATACGTACTAGTGAAGAACCTACTTCTACTGTCCCACACCGCATAATATGTTCGATGGGTTTTAGACACCACGGGCATCATCAAATTTCCCCTTTGTACATGATCTCTCGTTTGGTACCAGGTATAAGGACTAATTAATCCCGAAATTAAATTTAATAAGAGTTTATTTCATATTTAGTTAATAAAAAAGTACAGAATAATTAATTTCGGGATTAATTATTTTGAAATTGTAGTATTTTTTTATTCCCATGAAAAGGTAAAATAACTAATCCCGGAATAGTTAGTCCTAGGATAACTTCTTTTCAACCAAACGAGGGGGCGTTTGGTGGATTAGTTATACTAGGATTAGGTATCCTGTTATCGTTACTTATTAACGGTTTCGTATATTATAGAATTACAAGAAAATACACATGACTTCACACCATAACAAAAAGGAAAATTACCAGCTATGTCCATTTATAAGTAGCTCATTACAAAATTGGCTAATTGATAGAATATTACTAATATTAGCCAAATTAGCCAATTAGCTATTTGTAGCAAAAAATATCAATTTTTGCTTTGTTTTGAGTGGGTGTTAGTAGAATAGATTGGGCACAACTGAAGAAGCTTGAATCTCAGTTTTGGGATGATTTAGTGAAGTTTTGAGGTGGTTTGAATTGAAAATTCGAAGTAAAAGCTGAACATGAAAAAAAATGATATGTGTATCACACTATGTATCATTTGTGTATCACATATGTATCATATTTGTATCAATTGTGTATCACATGTATATCCATGTATACTTGTGTGTGTGATACATGCGTGATACATGTTTGATACATGTGTCGCAGAAGACTTTTTTGAACTCGATTTAATTACGAATTTTGACACAAAACCAGTCCAAATCACCTCCAATCTTCCTCAAATTTTGTATATTGACTTATCTATATATTTTCAATGAATTTCAACTATACCCATTGAAAAAGTTCCTTTTTTGTTTAGATTTTCGGAATATTGTATAGATTTTTGTATTTCATCACCTTATTTGCTACCCCGTCCATGAAATTTTCTTTCCGTCTTGTATCTAATGTTGCTAATCACGCTTAAAAATATGGAAGGTGATTTTTGCATGTGATTCTTTGAGAGAAAGAACCCTATTATTTGGTTTTTCAATTTTTGTTAGCTAGTTTTGGTAAGTCTATAGCTAGTGGCTAGAGGTTGGTAAGTTGAGATTTATTTGGGACATTTATGTAAGTTTCCCAACAAAAAATGGCCCATGTTTTTAGTTTTACCTGACCTAGCCCATATTGTACATATTTTGAAAGCACTAGCAAATTCAAAATGTGCGTTTTTACAACCATTGCTTCTAAAAGTTATGGAGTTAAATATATGTTCTCACATCCATTGCTTTCACTCTCTCTTCTTCTCACATCTTCTACATATACTTCAAGGGGCCGTCTGTCATTACTTCTCTCCCTGTGTTACCTGATTGCAATGTAAAAAAATTAAAAAGAAAATATGATTTTTTGAGTTTGTAGTTGTTTGGATTGGATGTTGTTCCAATTGATTGAAAATATCAAAATGAGTTCAAAATTTAAATTTGAAGTGATTTGGAGTATTTAAGCATTACTTGAGTTGAATTTCAGAAAAGACGCAAGGAAGAAGACGAATTCACTTTTTTGTATAATTATGTATAATAGTGTATATGAGTATATAAACACATCTTATACATTATTATACACTTTTATACACCTTTATACAAGCGTCTGTAGACGAACTTCTTCCACGATTTTTAGTTGCAATTCTTTTCAAAACCAGTCCAAATCTCCATTAAATGACTTCAAATTTTATATACAACCTCCTTATACTATTTCTAACAAGCCTAAATAACACCCGCTCCAAATTTTTCACAAAAATCAAATTCGGAATTTAAATCCACATATTTAAGCTTGTTAAAAATCTAATTTTCACCACCCAAATGGATTTGGCTTGTTGAACTAATAATGAGGCATAGTTACTGATTCGAAAATTAACATAAAAACTTGAGGCAATTTTTTTTAAAAATTAAATAGTAATTTCGAGAACCTATTGGAGTTGAATGTTGAGTATTAGCGTATTATTTTTGGGATTGCTGGTTGTAAATTGAAACGTGGGCTATAAAATTAAAAAGTGGGAAGCTCAGTTGTTCTAATGTGAAATTTTTCCATCTAATCCTGAGATTAGTTATGGTAGGATTAATTATTGCTTTATTCTGTGATAATTTATCCTGTGATTATTTTTTCACCATCTGACAGGTACAAGTTATGATACTATTTTTAATCCTAGAATAACCTATCCCAAAAAACAAGAGATAAGGCGGTACCAAATTTTTATTCTATGATTATTTTTGTTTTTTCATCATAACAAACGACCACTTGGAGTATTTTGATTCTTAAATCATCCTAGTAAAAGGTGCATATTTGCAAATGCCAATATTCTTAAAGTAAATTTAAGTGACGCAAAACAAAATAAATACTGATTTACAGTCGTGTATAATAATTTAGATCGAAATAAAATTAGTTGTCTCATTGCATTTTTATTGCACTATCGGTGCAATTCATAATGATAAATAATGTTATATTATTATCTGGTTTAAGAGGAGTATCCTTACATCTAACTATACGTCTATACAAACTTCCTATCAACCACCGTCAAACACCAAAAAACAAAAAACAAAAAACTATACGTCTACGACTAAATATCAGCTACTATATACATAAAGGAGGTAAAAGAAAGGGTTAGTTTTGGTGTTCCATTACCTTTTTCCAACTGCAATATTCTTTGTTGGAAATACTTTTGATGAGACCCACTACCACAAGGGTGATTTGACGAATTTAAGAAAGTAAAATGCCCGTGTGAAATTCAAGAAGGAGAGCGCACGTCGATTAACCAACGGAGTATAAGTGAAAGATTCTACATGAATTTGAGAAATTACGAGAGATGTTCATAAATAGCCATTTTATTACTGCTAGTTGAAAATAGAGGAAACTGTACTATATACTGTTTGACTCAAAAGTTGCTTAACACTTTTCAAGCAAATCAATCAATATAGATGAAGGGGTAAATCATAGTCAACCATAATTAATACTGGATCAAATAACAGAATCATAAAGATAGAAGAGTCAATTGAAATGACACTTGGGAGGTTTTATTGATTATAGAAATTTTGCCTGCCTCTCCTTGAAGAGGTTCAGGAGATTACCATCAAACTATTTCTTCCTCCCTGGTTGAAGGTGGAATCTCTCTCTCTTTGTATAGGCTCAATCTCTCTTTCATGGAGTTCTCCCATTATTTCCACTGTTTGTGGATCATGGAGAGCCCAGCCCCCTTAAGAGGTTCTTCTACCCTCTATTTATAGTCCAGAACTTCTCGTGCTCATCATACTTTATTTGGGCCGGGTCGGGGAGGTGACCTCCCCTCATGGAGAGGCCTCGACCTCGACGCTTATATCGTAAATAGCAGTGATTAGATGTCGAGTTCGTTGATTACTACTGCAGGATGGTTGGGACGGGATCATTGCCGCCGTGGTCGTGTGGTCAGATTCTGACCAATACAGTTAGTCCCTTCGTTCGTCGGGGTCGTATCTTACCGACCTCGGCGGACGGATAATGTTTGCGACGTAATCGTGGAGGGAGTCAGATTCCCGTATTTTTCTTTCGCGTTATAAATTTCGAAACTGCCCGGAGGCGTCTTTCTAATACTCTTATGCCGTCACGACGGTTTCGAAACCGAAGAGCCGGTTGATAAACGAAACGTAGCTTTGTACAAGCAGTCACAATGGCGCACGTTCCCGAGAAGCTGAATCGTTTCGTGCCCGGCCAGGTTCTGGCGGCGACCGTTGGTTTTGTGCCCTGGAGAATCTGTGTCTGATAAATTGAAGGGGTTTGTCACTCGTTTCTCACACTTCATCGCTCATCTTCGAGAGAATTCCAAGAATATCTCCCTTTCTATTAGTTTGAACTCTTCTTGACTCCTTTGCTCGCAGCAATCTTTAGCTTTCTCGCTTCTTCCTCAAAGTTCCTTCCTCCTCTTTTTGTGAGTTAAAGATGACAGGAACTTCTTCTCACGATAATCTTCCGGCTATCTTTCCGGCAGCTGGGGACCCTGCTCCGGCAGACGGAGACGTAGACCCGATGGAGTGCGAAGATATTCCTTCGGTAGAGGAAATTTTATCCCGCCCGGGGAGGGCAGTGGTGGATTTCAGCGCCGATGGTGGTGCGGAGCAGGTAAATATTCCTCCCGTTATAGGGGAGATCGGAATAGCGGATTTAAGGGCACGATGGGGTATTCCTAGTTATGTCGAGATGGTACCGGCGAAGAGAGAAGATAGGGTCCAGATCGACCGTCCCGGGTTCTGCTCGTTCTATGCTTACCCCTTCCTAGTGGGGTACACACTTCCGCTTCCAATGTTGGTGGTCGACTTCTGCCGCTATTATGAGGTGTGTCCTGCCCAACTCTCTCCTTACCTGTACAAGTTGTTCCTCATGTTTATCAAGTACGCGGAGCTAGCCGGTCGGGAGGTCACTCTGAGACACGTGCTCAGCCTGTTCGCTCCCCAAAAGATTCGCGGCACTATGATCCACGCGCGTCCCCGAGGGTCGAAAGGTTTAGTGGTCAAGATGGACGACAGGACCAATCGTCGTTTTTTTGATAACTTTTTCTATGTACGGACCGAGCACCTTGTAGCGGATCCAACTGGGTTTCCAGAAGTGTGGAATTTTGCCCGTAAGTCTTCGTCCTTGATTAGTGGAGTACCCACTTTGGCCTCGCTTTCTTTATATCTCATGTTGTAAATATTGATCTATTTCGATGCTTTGCAGCCGAGAAGTTACCCCCGCCTCCTCTGGAGGGGATTCGAGAATGGGTCGAGGCCATTCTTCCCCATACAGCGGGAGTTCGCACATGGTCGACGTTTCATATGAGATTCGGACGTAGGCCTCTTACAGGTGAGATAGCGCCCTTATTTTCTACCCGTTCCTTTTTGTTTCGATCTTACCTTTCGAGTATTGCTTGCCGTGGCCAGGGAGAGCTCGTAGAGTCAGAGCTCCTCAGTTAGCTTTCCGTCGGCCGGCCGCGTCCGCTCGTATCAGTGCAGTACCTGCAGCCCATCCTTCGTCGAGGGCGGCATCGGTAGAATCTGTTGCGTTGGCCGTTCCGACCCGGACTATATCTCCGGAGGAGGGTCGATCTGGTACCGTCCGTCCTCAGAACGACTCGCTATCGACCGGGGAAGAGGAAGGGCCCTCGAAGAGACGGAGGGTAGGGTTTGAGATGGCTCCTCCGATAGTGATCAACTTGGATTCACCCCCAGCAAACCCAAAGGAAGGTGTCATTGCGGCGTCTACCGCTGAGGGGGAGCGGGTGATCGGAGCCGCTCCCACCAGTCAGAGCCAGAAAAATCCCGCTGCTGTAATGACCCAATCAGGAGTTCCCGTCGCTGATGACGCAGGACATCTCGCTGTAGCAGAGAATCGGACCCCTGACGCTGCCGTCGTGACCTCGAGTGTGCCGTTATCGTCCTCGGCAGGTCGTGCCACACCACTGGCAACGGAGAGAGGAAAGAGTGTAATGCTCGATGAATACGAGTCCGAGTCTGACTTGGACCCTAATGATGTTCGGATGTTCAAGGAGGGCATTACTCACTCGGTGGTTCATGCGAAGGGGTCGGCCCATTTCGTCGAGATCCCCGCTGACGTGAACCTGTTGACTCAAGGAGGTAACTTGGTACCACAATTCAGCTTGCTGTGTTCTGAGGCCGAGAACGAGTCCCTGAGAAATGTTTCGGATGTTGAAGTGATGGACGAGGTGGCTGTGATGGGCTTACGGGTATGTCATATCTGACTTCGATTTATTTCTCCTTTATTGCAGAATGAGCATTAGTTTGACTGCTTTCTTGTTTTGCAGACGTACATGTTGGAGGTAGAGAATATTTGCAGGGCCAACGTCCGGTCGAGGATCTTCTTGCAGATGCTGGAAAAGTATCGTCACTATCGCGATAGATGTCGTGAGTTGCATGAACGGTTAAGGAATGATCCCCGCAACCGGGTTTTGGGCGAGGAATTGGAGAAGAGGGACCAGGAGCTAGTGCAGGCGCTCCGCAGCAGGAGCGAACTTGAAGAGCAAATCCGCCTCAAGGACGAGGAGCTCGAGGTGGGCAAAGGGGTCACTGCGGAATGTGAGCACCTGCAGGGCAAGTTACGAGCAATGCAGTTGGAACTGGAGCAGAGCCAGGCCAGAGCCGCGGAGGTGGATGTTGAATGGAGAGGGAAGCTGACTGCACTGGAAAGCAAGGTCGCCGATTTGGAGCGCATGGAGAGGGAAGCGTTGGATGCTTCGACGAGGGCAGCGACCTTAGAGGCGGCAGTTCGTGTACATGAGTCCGAGCGAGAGTCAGAGAGGGCTACTGCGGCCCTTAGGGAGGAGAGGCTCGAGGAGCGGATTAGTGTGATTGATCAGGAGGCCTTAGCCTTGTCGGATCGAGTTACGGCCTTGGAGGAGGAGAATCGGTAGCTGAGGGCCCAGGCTGGATCATCCCGTGCTGTTGTTCCCCGCCAGGCTCATGAACTCTGGGTCTACGCTGAAGCTCAGTGTGACATTTTCAAGAACTTCTGGGAGGCGGGCACCGTGACTGAGGCAGCTTTCGAGGAGGCGCGCCAGAAGGCTCGTGAGTTTCGAGCCAACTGTGGATATGATGTGGCGACACCCGAAGCTGATGGGGACGCCAGTGGTGATGATGATAACGACGGTGTTGGCGCCGAGTGAGAGAAAATTGTGTTTCGTTGTTTGTTGTCTTTTTTTTTGTTTCGTATGCCGATGGGCGTTTGTTTGTTCCTTGCTGTCTTCTTCCCCTCTCCTTTCTCTTCTTTTTTTTAGTTAGCTGGCCTGGACCAGATGTAAGCGGCAATAGCCCGCATTTCTGACTTCATGAATAAAGAATTATTCTTCGTTTCTTGCTTTAAATTTCAGTTCTCTGTTGATTTACGATCTAGTCGCGGGATGGGGGCTCGTCAGACGAGTCCCGGTTCCCCTTATGTGATGAAAGTTTCTGGTCGTGGGTTTCATTACAAACTTTTCGAGAGGATAGCTCGTCTCAGTTCGAGCGAGGTCGAACCTGTCGCTCCTTGATGGTATTCAGGCCCTTAGCCTGAATCCCAGTTCGATCGAGGTCGAACTGTCAAACTTTGATGGCGAAGGCACTTAGCCTGAGTCCCAGTTCGAGCGAGGTCGAACTGTCAAACTTTGATGGCGAAGGCACTTAGCCTGAGTCCCAGTTCGAGCGAGGTCGAACTGTCAAACTTTGATGGCGAAGGCACTTAGCCTGAGTCCCAGTTCGAGCGAGGTCGAACTGTCAAACTTTGATGGCGAAGGCACTTAGCTTGAGTCCCAGTTCGAGCGAGGTCGAACTGTCAAACTTTGATGGCGAAGGCACTTTAGCCCAGTTCTATTGTTTACATCGATGGTTCAATGCCTCGGGCGTTAAGTGTCGGCTTCGTTTTGGCCTGTGGTTGTATGTTGTACCCGTGTTATGATTGTTCGCCTGACCGTGGCATTTAGGTTGCTTCGAGGTGATTTTCGATTCCTCGTTTGAAACACCTCTGCGCCGGTTTCTGGCCTGACACATTATGGTGGATGGGGGGATGCTCCATTCTTCTGCCCGGCGATCAAGAGGAGAAGGGGGGACGCTTTGCATCACTTCTTTCCTCGTTCGGGCTGTTCGAGGTCAATAGGGCGGAAGATTTCTATCTCCCGTTGGCGCATTCGATTCTTCTCTTTTTTTTTGTTTGATGCGCCTCCATTGACTCTGGTTTGAGTCGAATTTTCTTCTTGGTGTTTCTTTTTCTTCGATCCAGGAAGAACTAAGTATTTTCACTAGGAAATCCCCACAGACGGCGCCAAATTGTTTGACTCAAAAGTTGTTTAACACTTTTCAAGCAAATCAATCAATATAGATGAAGGGGTAAATCATAGTTAACCATAATTAATACTGGATCAAAGAACAGAATCATAAAGATAGAAGAGTCAATTGAAATGACACTTGGGAGGTTTTATTGATTATAGAAATTTGGCCTGCCTCTCCTTGAAGAGGTTCAGGAGATTACCATCAAACTATTTCTTCCTCCCTGGTTGAAGGTGGAATCTCTCTCTCTTTGTATAGGCTCAGTCTCTCTTTCATGGAGTTCTTCCATTATTTTCACTGTTTGTGGATCATGGAGAGCCCAGCCCCCTTAAGAGGTTCTTCTACCCTCTATTTATAGTCCAGAACTTCTCGTGCTCATCATACTTTATTTGGGCCGGGTCGGGGAGGTGACCTCCCCTCATGGAGAGGTCTCGACCTCGACGCTTATATCGTAAATAGCAGTGATTAGATGAAGTCGAGTTCGTTGATTACTACTGCAGGATGGTTGGGACGGGATCATTGCCGCCGTAGTCGTGTGGTCAGATTTTGGCCAATACATATACCTACAAAAAAATAAATTATTTACCCACTTCTATCTATCTTAAAACTAATTACAATTTTTACTTATAGGGCCCAAATTCATTATCCACCTATCCATCCCCTTTCCCCCTATTTGTTCCCTGATTCAAGTCTAAGAGTCCTACCTAAATGGAGAATTCCTATATTATTCTACTCTTTTATTATTTTAATGTTGTATCTTTACTGAGTAAGGTGAGTGCAATCACTTATCTGTAAAAAGAAAGTAAAGTGTACTTTTTTGTTTTGTATTTATTTATTTCTTCATTTTTCTAATAGTAAGGAGTTAATTTTTACAATATGCACAATCCCGACACTTATAATTAGCTATACAAATAAATTTTTATGATAAGTATCAATTGTAACCTAATAAAACACAACAATTACAAGTCATATAACAAATTAATATTATATTAATAGTGTAAAATATTTTTATATTATTATTAATGTATATAGCTTAAATTAATTAATAAATTATCGCTTAAACTTCAATAATGAGTCAACTATGCAAAGCAAACAGTTGATAGTACTGCTGATATATGTATGTGTTATGCCTTGCTAGGTGCATCCTATGTTAAATCTTTAATGAGGGAAATTAATAATTTATTTTTGCATATGTTTGTAAAATTCACTTAATTTATTTGTTTTTCACATAACCACATAGATTTCTTCCAAATCTTATATTTGTTCGGATTTTTGCACTTTTTCCTCGTTTGGTAAATTAACTATTTTCTTACAAAGTACAACAACAACATCAACAACAACCCAGTAAAATCCCACTAGTGGGGTCTGGGGAGGGTAGTGTGTACGCAAACCTTACCCCTACCCCGAAGAAGTAGAGAGGTTGTTTTCGAAAGACCCTCGGCTCAAGAGAATAAAAAGACAAAAGGAGACAATATTAGTTTCACTACAGAGATCATAGGAAAAACAGGAATATAAAATGCAGAAGAAAAATGCAAAGCAAAAACGATGGCTAGTAAATAGGTCCTGCTCCGAAAAGAGAAAATAGTAAGACACAGGCATTGCCACTAACTATCTTAGACAAAAACCCTACCAGACTAGATCTGAATTTTTATGTGTTTGAAAATCCATCATTGTTGAGATTGAAGCTCTAATCTAAAAATTTATTTTGAAGATTGTTGTTTGATTTGAAGTGGGTGTTATAAAATATTTATTATAAACTTTGGGAAATTCATATTGAAAGTTCGCATTTGAAGCTGATTGAGGTGATTGAGATCGGATTTTTCAGTTAACACTTACAGAAGAAATATAGTTACCCAACAGTATACTATTATAGTATACAATATACCATATAAGTATACTATTATATTATACAGTTTACTGCAGTATAAGATTTATTATAAGAAAAAAAAAAAGAGACTTTTTCCTTCCTATACCATATATGAAACCTTATTACCAAAAATGTGCATAGTTTCATATTTACCCGCCATGTTCACAGTTATTCTACAAAATATATACCATTCATTAAATATCAATTATTTGGAGTTGATTCCTTCCTAATTAGGCGCGCTACAAATCCGGAACTAAATATTCTTTCAGATATTCCTATTTAGGCGCGCTACAATTATGGAAGTAAATATTCTTCCAGATATTTTCCACCATTGACAGCCATTAAAAAGCTTGAAGCTTTGAATTCAAATTTGGATTTTCAAAAATCATTATTTGTTTGGATTGGGTGTTGTTGAAAATAATCGGAAATATGGTTTGGAGTTTATATCTCAATTTTGAGGGGTTTTGGTGAAGATTAGACTTGGTTTTGATTGAATTTCAGATTGAAACTCAAAGAAGAAGAAGAAGAAGAAGAAGACATTGCAGAAATTGTAGATAAATTGTAGATTATTTGTATTCTGATTGTAGATGCTTTATTTTCTGTTTCCACAAATAAAAAACGGCTAAAACTTCTACAAATCTTCTGAAAAACGCAATTATGTCAAAAATCACAATTATGCTACAATTGAATGGGAATTGGGATATAAAAATTCAATGTACCCAGTTTGTAGATATTTTGTAGATAAATTGTAGATTATTTGTATTCTAATTGTAGATGCTTTGTTTTCTGTTTTCACAAATCAAAAACGACTAAAACTTCTATAAATCTTCTGCAAAAAACGCAATTATGTCGAAAATCCCAATTAAACTACAATCGAATGGGAATTGGGATATTAAAATTCAATATACCCAGTTTGTAGATATTTTGTAGATGAATTGTAGATTATTTGTATTCTGATTGTAGATGCATTGTTTTCTGTTTTTCACAAATCCAAAACGACTAAAACTTTTACAAATTCTTTTGCAAAAATGTAATTATGTCGAAAATCTAGTTTAGAAACGACATACTATTTTTTTTTTTTTTTTTTGTCTAGATAGTGAACCAATATCACTATAGATGAGAGCATTCTTGCATATACGTAATACATTTTCATCTTATCTTAAAACGTTCCTTGAATCAGTGTAATTTAACATTCACAGCACACTAATCGATTTTTCCTTCAACTTTTTATACTTTATTTGGAAAGCATGCAAACTCAAATAATCCGTCTAAAGCACGATTGCTGCTCCTAATTGCAGTGTAAGATTTAAGTGTTTCTACATCAATATGCTGCAAATCTATATTTTCATAATCATAGGTTTTTATGTTTAATAACAATACATAAACGTGGGTGAGGGTGAGGGTGAGGGTTTGGAAGAGAGAAACGTGGGAGGGGTCGGATATATGCTACCTTGAATTAAGGAGGGATATACGCTGCATTAATTGTACCCTTAAAATACACTATGGTATAGAATTGGTAATTTGGTATACTAAGTGTAATTAAGTCAAACCTTAAACATTGAGGGTAATAAGGTTTACTATGTGGCATAGGAATGTAAAAATTCCAAAAATAAATTCACCACTTAAGGACCTTGAAGCATGAAACTCATAAATTGAGTTTTTATCATTTCGATCCACTTCTGAGTAGAGTGTGTTTGATGTGTTGATTGCAGGTTGTTGCTAAATTTTTAGTCAATTTGGTGGAGATTTTAAAGTAAATTTTTAAAATTTGGATTGAAATTGAGTTAAACTAGGAAAGAAGACGGATTTATATATGCCCCAAAATATTATATTGTCTACCATATTGGTATAAAAAATTATTCAAGAGTATATAATTAATTACAAAAATATACTGCTATTTTGTTTGAAGGAATGAACCGGTCCTTTATGATACCCTAATAGTATATGATATATACCATATAGGTATCATAGAGAACTAATGAGTTTAAAAAAAAATGAACTAGTTCTCTATGATAAATGTTTGTATATATATACCAGGTTAGTATTATAGATAACTAAGTTTTTCGAGAAGAAATGAATCGGACCTCTATGATACCCCGTCAGTATATGACATACACTATAGGGGACTAAGTGTGTTTCTGAAAGGAATGAACCACATTCTATGATGCCCTATCATTATATAATATATATCATGTAGGTATCATTGAGAATTGATGATATTTTTTTTTGTTGAAGAAATAAATCATACCTCAATGATACTCTATCAGTATATGTTATATACCATGTGAGTAACATAGTATACTGCAACAATATACTTTAACTGCTACTAATATATTATTTTTATATACTATATGGTAGAATAAGTTATGATTTTAATGACTAATATATGAAAAAATACAAATAAATAATAAATATACTATATTAGTTATTTATTTGTATAGTGAAAAAAAGAGAGAAAATTTTAAAAAGAACAAAAATAAAGGAGCCAAAAAAGTGTGCATAATTTGATTATAAAAAAGGAAATAAGAAAGATAAATTAAAAATAATAATAAATAAAATTAGAAAGGATACAAAAGAAAAGAAAAGGAAAAAAAATAGAAGAGAAAACATGTATAATGTATAAGTTATTCTAATAATTGATTTAGAGAAGAAAAAAATGAACAAACAAGATAAAATGTATATTATATCAGTTATACTAAAAAAAAGATGAACGAATATTTACTATATCAGTTATTTTTTATTATTGTGTAAGGGGAAAAAGAATAAAGAAAAGGAGCCAAAAAGGGAATGAAATTTGATTGTGTAGAAAAAAATAAAATAAAATAAAAGAAAAGAAGAAAAGAGTAAAATAAAATTAGAAAGGAACTAGAAATAATGAAAATGAACGAAGGAAAGAAAAACAAAAAATAAAAAATAAAAAATGAAAGCCAAAATTGATTATGGAATCAGATTATGATGGGGAAAAAAATAAGATTGGGAAAAAACAAATGAATACAAAAGGAAGAAAAAAAAAACAAAAAATAAAGAAAAAATGAAAACAAGGGAAAAGGAGAAAAATGAGGCTTTACCCACAAAAGCTACAATGTTTAGAAAGGGTAATTATTTTGATAGAAAAGTAATTGACTAGAGCAAAGCTTAAAACTCATTTGAAAATAAGTCACAATTTCAAAACTAATTAAAATTTAGTTATTTTGCAATTAATTGGAAAAAAGATACCCCGAATTAAACCTTCTTCCTCTCTACTACAAGCTTCATTCGGAAGTACAGGAACGCAGGACGACATCAAAAACCTAAGAACAAAGTTTGAGGCTATAACTACTGCAATATAGAAGATTATATATTGCTACTCAATTTCTTATTAAACGCAATAACGCATGCTATTTTGGGTAGCAGTCAGAGGGGAACTTATGTTGTGATGTGAGGAGTCACGAGACCTGTTAACCTCGGCAAATATATATATATATATATATATATATATATATATATATATATATATATATTCTGTTTTAGTTGTTTTTTTATTTGTATGTGTGTATATTTTTCTTGTAATATTTTCATTATGTGCTGTATTTTGTGTCCTATAGACCATTTTGCATTCGGATTTTGTAAAATAAAAATAATCGCTCAGCAACTTCTTTATGTGAAACCAACAATATATAT
>NW_017674842.1:6920-29413 GCF_001879085.1 Nicotiana attenuata | reverse complement strand
AAAAAGGTGCATCAGACAACTGGTTGTATGGGTCTCTTAAAATTCCTCCTTTGCTTGGATGACTAGGGGTTCGACTTTTATCTTGTTTTGAATTCAATTATAGTTTAGTACTAATGCATAATAGACAACTTAATTAATTTTATTCTTTTTAAAATTCCTCTCTTAAAATTGCAAGCCTCAAGTAGCAACTTATCGTTCCACAAATAAAAAAAATAAAAATCTTTCTGTCACAACCTTCTTTAACAATAACTTTGACAAAGTAGCATATATCTGCCAACTCCGACTCGATAATGACAACTAAAGTTAAAGATTATTAACACACCCTTCATCTTGATTTCTTTAGTAAGTTTTTAATTATTTTTAAAGTTTGAATACTCTTTTGATCACTGGCCCTTTTATTTGAGAAAAATTAGAAACTTCAATGTTTAAAACATGCTTAAACCAAACACCTTCCCTTCCCGTAGCACCTATTTTGAGAAGAAATATCTCTCTTTGTTCGAAGCTTTCTGTTTTTTTAGAACTGCATTTTGTTTATACGTAAATGATAAGTCATCAAAATCATCAAGTTTTTAAAGAATTGTACGCCTAATTTTGTCGCTTGTAATTAGTACATAACGATGCCCCCATCGTGCTTAAATCCTGGGTCCGCCTCTGATAACAGTTTCAAATAGCTCATCACAATTCAATACAACAATCTAAATTATGCTCTCTAAGCTATTGGTATAAAGGTTCCAATGAGTGATGAAGATGCCAAAAGGTGGTCACAATGAAGTTTTAATTGGTATTGATGAATGGACGAAAGTTAAAATTCTACATATGAAAGAGAGAGCCAGAGAGGTTCAAATTAAGAATATAATTCAATAAAAATAATTGAAAACCCAACATAAAATACTGGAATGCGAATAATAACAATTCAAACTTCAAGATAAAACATTAGAGTTTAGGGAAAAATACTAGTGTTCACAAAAAAATACTGGATTTGAACTCACACAGTCCAAACTCCAAGAGAAAATACTAAAATTTGAACTAACACAATCCAAGCTCTAGGAAAAAAAAATGTTGGATTTGAACTATATAAGTTCAAACTCGATAGTACGCTGGAGTTTAACTTATAAAAGTCTGAACTCCAGTACAATATTCTAGAGTTTTCACTTATAAAAGTGCCAATTATAGCATATTCCAGCATATTGTGCTAGAATTTTGTGTACAGGTAAAATCAAGGGCAAAGTTTTCCTCGACTCCTCGACGAGAGAAGGAAGGGGAAGCACGACTCAACGTACCCGGACCAAGTATAGCTTCTGGACCCCGGAGGCGCGGTTAACGGTTATGTATGACGGGTCGGGGGCCGTACTCACCCTCAACTAGATATTGCAACGCGAATCCCATTCAATATCAACTGTAAATCAATATTTACCGAAAAAAGAAGATTTTTATCTTTTTAGACTTGTACTAGGACTGAAATTCTCCTACTATATAAAGGGGAAGGTTTTCTTTATTTAGACACATTGTAACATGCAACTCAAAGCAATAAAAGTTTACTTTTATCTTCTAGCTATTGTTCAAGGCATATATTCATTTGTTCTATTCTTCACTCGCGACCGAACTTGAATCGTGGGTCCAATCGAGGACGAATTCTACTGTTAAATACAAGATCAGGCTTGGTCATTACATCGCGATTGTTTTGATCATTTATTTTATCTTTAAGTCATTTACCTATTATTCTTAATTATTCGTATTGAATTAAATAACTTATCCTTTAAACCGCGTGCAAATTTAATTGTTACTCATTTTAGGATAAACAGTTTGGCGCCCACTGTGGGGCTAAGGATGATATGAATCTCTATAACACACCCTATTTTACGCTTGTTCTTTGAAATCTTAATTCCAGGTTAGCCTAAGAATGTCAAACTCCTAGTCTGCTTACTTGAACGTTGACGCTGAGTCAGGCCATCACGGCAAGAATAATAATGTGGTGCATGGTAATGATGTGCCTCCTCCTGATCCCAATGGTGTCCCAGCTGCCGACCGGTCGATGCTAACTCGCAGGTGGTCATCAACATCAATTTACCAACTAATCCCGAAAACATTGTTCGCGGGGGACACTGGCTAACAGCTCGAGAAGCACTCGAAGGTGAAGGTGATGGGGTGAGCCTACGATTGATTTTCGAAATGTTGCAGGCTCAACAAACGAAAATAGCACAGCTGCAGAACCAAAGCCACGCCTCTAACAAGGTCGAGCCTGAACAATCCCGGGAAAATACTTGGAGCGATGAACGAGTTGTCGTGGGACTGGATGAAACCGATCCCGGAGAAACTTCCGAGGTGATGAAGATGCTCGAGGCATTAACAAAACGGGTGGAGTCAGGTGAGAAAAAGATTGAGGCCAACGATAAGAAGGTGGAAACATACAACTCCAGGGTCGATTAGATCCCGGGAGCACCTCCGATATTGAAAGGATCAAACTCCAAAAATTTATCCAGAAGCCCTTCTGTTAAATCTCGCGTTTTCATACGTTAAAGTTTCGTCTTCAGTTAATCGACATAGACTCGGGAATGAGATTATCTTGAGGTTATACGTATTTATGCTATTTATAACAAGCGATAAGTAAGTGTCGTGAAGGATAAAGGGTAAACGAATCAAAGAAAATGAGTTTCGTTGAAGGTTGTCGATTTGGGATAAAATACGGTCCAAGCGATAATACCCGGTATTTATGGACTAGTGCTATACAAGGTACCGTATGTCCGCGATAGTAGGGTACGTAAAGTGTATTAAAAGTGAGTAGTATTTTAAGTAATTTGAGATAATTCTTAAATATGTGAATTATTGGTTAATGTGGGAATTAACAAGTTAATTAAAATTAGTGAGTAATTAATTAATAACCTTGGGATAAGACTTAAACCCCCCCCCCCCCCCAAATGTGGCAAGCATTCCTTACCTATCTAATGACTATTAATAAAGGTGGAAAGGTGTCACACTTTGAGAAAGAAAAGTGATACCAAGCTTGGAATGTGGGGCCTACCCAAAATTAAAGATAACATTCATAATTCACCAATATTTTCTAATCTCTTATGAAGAATTTCAGCCAAGCTTTCCATTTCATAGTAACGTTAATACTAATCTCTTAAGAAGAGTTTCAGCCAAGCTTTCCATTACATAGTAACGTTAATTCTTAATCTCTTGAGAAAGAGTTTCAACAAAGATGATTTTGCAATAGCAACGTTATTGCTTTGAGCATTTCATACGGATCGTTCCTATTTTGATCTCGCCGTTACGTATTTTATCGCAATTAACGTGTGTTAGAGGGATTGTCAAGAGAATCGACTCGATTATGTTAAGGCTATCCCTTCTTTCTTTTTGGCATGATCTATACGACACAAACGAAACGAGCAAATGCATAACTTCCATAAATTACTCTATTCGTAGAAATTCTAGAGATGTGTATATTCTTGTTTTTCCATAAGTCTTATTATTCTATCGTCTGTTCATGGGTCTCAGAAAATACGTAAGTTGATAAAGTCTATTTCATGATATTAATCAGAGGCATAATGGTCTTATGACACTCTGAAAGATTTTATTGACGTACTTCTCATGCATTGCATTCATTTACATTGACCCATGACCAGATGGCGTTATATATATATATATATATATATATATATATATATATATATATATATATATATATATATATATATATATATAATATACACATACATATACATGGAATATGGAAAATGTTACGGCGTTATATACGCATCATCACCTGATCAGTTGGTATATGTTGACGATTTTGGCCACAGTGGCCGATATGATATGATGGGATGCTCTCAGAGGCTTGATGATGTTATGTACACCTATACCTATGCATGATACGAAATTTATATGCACGCGCATGACATTATAAATGTTTCAGTATTTACAAAGTTATTTATACTTACAGGTGGAATTCTTTATTCCATGTTTCATCTATGTCTTTTATGTACTGATTTTCATGCCTTACATACTCAGTACATTATTCGTACTGATTCCCTATTTCCCGGGGCCTGCGTTTCATGCCTGCAGGTGCAGGTAGACAAGCTGATGGTCCCCCTCCTTAGGATCCTTGATTAGCGAGAGTTGGTGTGCTCCACTTGATCCGGAGCTGCTTTTGACCTTGGTACGATATGTTTGCATACATATATGGGTATAACGGGGCCCAATCCCATTCTTATACAGTTGTATATTCTAATAGAGGTCTGTAGACAATTATGTATAGTTGGATAGTATGTGGCCTTGTCGGCTTCCAGTTTTGGGTATATAGTTGTCTATAGCACCCTTGCCGGCTCACCCCACTGTATTCCACATGTATATGTATCTATGTCTTTTGGACAGGTTTTCCTCACGCATGTTATTCATGTTTATATCTTAGATGCATGCTTAAGGATGTTCGATCCATCGATTTGGGTCGTGACAAAAGTGGTATCAGAGCAGTTCTGTCCTAGGGTTGTCTACAGGCCATGTCTAGTAGAGTCTTGTTTATGGGTGTGTTGTGCACCAAACTTATAGACAAGAGGCTATAGGACATATAGGATGTTATCCTCTCTTTTTTTATCTTAGATCGTGCGATATAAGAATTCATGTTCCTAACGATATGTTACGTTTTCAGCAATGCCTCCGAAGACTACATCCGCCCAGAAGAGAAAGTCCGTGGCTGGTGAGACTACTAGTCGAGCGCCAAGAGTTACCAGGGCTCGAGAAGAGTCTCATAGTGAGATTCCATCTCAGACTTCACATACCCCACCCTCTCTAGAAGAGCTCCAAGGGGCACCAGCTCTACCACCTGCCCCTGTGCGTTCAGCCCCTCAGCCAGATGCACCAGGTCATGAGATGAGTGATGCTATTCAGCTATAAACTCGATTAGTAGCCGCACAGGCTCGGCGTCAGGAAGTAGGTATTGGTCATGCAGATAGGTCCGTCAGTGCAAGGGTTCGTGATTTCATTAATTTGGACCCTCTGGTATTCACTGGGGTGGATCCAAACGAAGACCCTCAGGTATTTATCGATAGAATGCAGAGGACTTTGAGGGTAATGAAGGCCACTGCAACTGAGTCAGTTGAGCTAGCTTCCTATAGACTTCAGGATGTTGCAGTTAATTGGTACGAGTCTTAGGAGTTGTCCAGAGGTGAGGATGCCCCTCCAGCAGTGTGGAAGGAATTTACGGAGGCTTTTCTTCATCATTATCTGCCACCAGAGCTTAGACAGGCCAGAGTTGATAGGTTTTTGACCCTTCGGCAGGGTAATATGAGTGTTCGGGAGTACAGTCTTCAGTTTGATTCGTTGGCTAGGTATGCTCCCACTATTGTATCTAAGATAGAGGATCGCGTTCACCGGTTCGTGATGGGGTTAGAGCTGCACTTTCTTAACGATTTTATGTCGGTCTCACTTCAGGCAGACAAGGATATTTCTCGTATTCAGGCATACGCTCAGGGTGTAGAGGAGTGTAAGCAGAAGCAGAGGGCCGATCGTGAGCATAATAGGGCCCAGAATAAGAGAGCGAGGTCTTCGGGTCCTTTTGGTGAGTTTCGAGGTGGTCAGAGACTACAATACCCGAGGTATCCAGCCCAGCCATTGGCTAGCGTGCCCCCTCAGTTTGGCAGTAAGATATTTGATCGTTCCATATATTCAGGGCTTGGTCAGAATTCCAGGGCCTCAGGTTCTCAGTATAGGGGTGAGTCAAGTCAGATGAGGCCGCCCTTGCCACGATGTGCTCAGTGTGGTAAGCAGCATGTCGGGTAGTGCCGTATGGGGTTGGGTGTTTGTTATACTTGTGGTTATCCGGGTCACGTTATGAGGGATTGTCCAACGAGAGGTGATGCAAGAATAACTCAGCCAGCGGGATCTAAAGCCGGTTCGTCATCATTAGTACGCCCTCTTGGGCAAGGTTCACAAGCACCAATGAGTCGTGGTAGAGGCAGAGTCGGAGCATCTAGCTCGAGCGGTCCTCAGAACCGCATTTATGCATTGGCAGGACGACAGGATCAGGAGTCATCGCATAATGTTGTTACATGTATATTATCAGTCTCCTCATATGATGTATATGCATTGATTGACCCAGGTTCCACCTTATCATATGTTACTCCGTTGGTTGCTAGTAAGTTTGGAATAAAACCTGTATTGGTTAAACTTTTTGAGGTGTCTACACCTGTTGGGGACTCAGTGATAGCTAAGCGAGTATATAGAGGTTGTATAATAGTAGTTCATAGTCGATCTACTGTAGTAGACCTAATCGAGTTAGATATGGTAGAATTTGATGTTATAATGGGCATTTGGTTAGCTTCTTGTCATGCCAACGTTGATTGTAGATCAAAGATGGTCAGATTCCAATTTCCATGGGAGCCTGTTTTGGAATGGAAAGGTAATACGCCATCGCCAAGAGGTAAATTTATTTCCTAGCTCAAGGCAAGGAAGATGATCAGAAAGGGATGTATTTATCACTTAGTTCGGGATGTGGAAGTAGAGTCACCAACCATTTAGTCCATCCCTGTGATTAATGAGTTTCCCGATGTTTTTTCCGATGAGCTTCCGGGACTTCCGCTAGAGCGAGAAATTGAGTTTGCTATTGACCTACTACCAGATACTCATCCAATATCTATTCCTCTCTATAGAATGGCCCCCGCAGAGCTGAAAGAGTTGAAGGAACAACTAAAGTACTTGCTTGAAAATGCTTTATTAGACCTAGTACATCACCGTGGGGAGCACCTGTGTTATTTATGAGGAAGAAAGATGGTTTCTTACGGATGTATATTGATTATAGACAGTTGAATGAGGTGACGATGATTGATGATTTATTTGAACAGTTGCAAAGTGCCAAGTGTTTCTCAAAGATAGACTTGAGGTCCGGGTACCATCAGGTAAGGGTTAAGGAGAAATATATTCCGAAGATAGCATTCAAGACCAGATACGAGCACTTTGAGTTTTGTGTTGTGTCGTTCGGTTTGACCAATGCCCCAGCAGTATTCATGGATTTGATGAGCCATGTGTTCAGACCCTTTTTAAAGCTGTTCGTAATTGTATTTATTGATGATATATTGGTGTATTCTCGTTCAGAGGCTGAGCATGCAGATCATTTGCGTACTGTGCTTAGAGTTTTACAAAAAGGGAAGTTGTATGCAAAATTCTCTAAATGTGAATTCTGGTTGAACGCTGTAGCTTTCCTTAGGCATATCATTTCGGGTGAAGGTATCCGGGTTGATACACAAAAGATTGAAGCAGTAAAGACTTGGCCTAGACCCACGACACCAATGGAGGTTCGTAGCTTTCTCGGTCTGGCAGGTTATTACAGGAGATTTGTAGAGGGATTTTCTTCCCTTTCAGCACCTTTGACAAAGTTGACTCAAAAGGGAGTAAAGTTTCAATGGACTGATGCTTGCGAACAGAGTTTTCAGGCATTGAAGGACATATTAACTTCAACACCGGTTCTAATGCTCCCAGAAGGGACCGATGGCTATGTTATCTACTATGATGCCTCGGGCGTTAGGTTGGGTTGTGTACTGATGCATCATGGTAAGGTTGTAGCTTATGCTTCTAGACAACTAAGAAAGCACGAGAAGAATTACCCGACCCATGATTTAGATTTAGCCATAGTGATTCATGCACTAAAGATGTGGAGGCACTACTTGTATGGCATTCATGTTGATATCTATACAGATCATAGTATATCTTTAAGCAAAAGGAACTGAATTTACGTCAAAGTAGATGGTTGGAGCTACTTAAAGATTATGACGTTGATATTTTATACCATCCGGGGAAGGCGAACGTGGTAGCCGACTCCCTCAGTCGTAGATCTATGGTTAGGCTGTCATACTTACAGCCAGAGAAGAGAGGAATAGCCCATGAGATTCATCATCTAGCTAGTCTTGGAGTTCGATTACTGGACTCAGGTGATACTGGAATTACTATTTAGGATACGACAACATCCTTTTTAGTAACTGAAGTAAAGGAACGCCAGTACGAGGATCCTTTATAGTTCATTATAGGGATACCACCCCTCAGAAGGAGAAGACACCATTTGAATTATAGAAGATGGGGTCCTCAAATATCGAAGATGATTATGTGTTCCTAATGTTGTAGGGCTGCGTCGGCAGGTTATAAGAGAAACTCACTATTCTCGTTATTCTATCCATCCAGGAGCGACAAAGATGTATCATGATATCAGGGAAGTATATTGGTGGGACGGAATGAAAAAGGATATAGCGGAGTTTGTTGCTCATTGTCCTAACTGTCAGCAGGTTAAGATTGAGCATCAAAAACCCGATGGATTATTGCAGGCTATGGAGATTCCGACTTGGAAATATAAAGTAATCAATATGGATTTCATCTTAGGCTTACCTCGTACGCAGCGTAAGTTCGATTCTATATGGGTGATTATTGATAGGCTTACAAAATCAGCCCATTTTCTGCCCGTTAGGACTACATATTCGGCAGAGGATTATGCAAGGCTTTATATTTAGGAGATAGTATGACTGTATGGTGTCCCTGTATCTATTATCCGTATAGAGGAGCTCAATTTACAACTAACTTCTGGAGGTCCTTCCAAAGAGGATTTGGGACTCAGGTAAGTCTTAGTACAATATTTCATCCCCAGACAGACGAACAGGCTGAGCGTATTATTCAGACACTTGAGGATATGGTACGGGCTTGTGTGATAGACATCAAAGGTAGCTGGGATGATCATCTGCCGCTTATTGAGTTCGCATATAATAATAACTACCATTCCAGTATTTAGATGGCTCTATACGAAGCTCTTTACGGACGGAAGTATAGGTCGCCTATAGGGTGGTTCGATGTTGGGGAAACTCTGTTAGTAGGACCAGAATTGGTAGAACAGGCAATCAAGAAATTTAAGCTTATACAGGAAAGGCTATTAGTAGCTCAAAGCCGTCAGAAGTCTTATGCGAATAGTTGATGGCGGGACTTGGAGTTTCAGGTTGACGAGTGGGTATTCCTAAAGGTAATACCGATGAAAGGTGTTATGAAGTTTGGTAAGAAAGGAAAACTTAGCCCTCGGTACATTGGGCCATATAGGATCATACTCAAGGTAGGCCAGGTAGCATATGAGTTAGACTTGCCTTCGTACTTAGAGTCTGTACATCTAGTCTTTTATGAGTTCTATGCTCCATAAATGTATCGGAGATCCTTCTAGAATTGTGTGAGTTGACGTCGTTCAGGTAACAGAGCAGCTATCATATGAAGAAACTCCCATTGCTATATTAGACAGACAGGTTCAGAGATTGAGAACTAAAGACGTAGCTTCGGTGAAAGTACTTTGGAGAAACAATAATATGGAAGAAATGACTTGGAAGGCCGAAGAAGACATGAAGTCTAGATATCCTCACTTATTTCCTCTTCCAAAGAAGGGTCCGACCGAGGCATCACAACCTTAAGGTACGTGTATGGATTCTTCTGTTAGTTGTTGTCATTGGTCGTGTGAGGCTTGTCGTTATTGATGATTTTGGTCCTATGTGGCGTTGAATTATTGAGTTTCTACAGGAAGAGTTAGTAGTAGTATTGTTACAAAGGCGACTCTGTCAAAGTTTATATAGATCCCGGGGAGTTAAACATTCGAGGACGAATGTTTCTAAGGGGGGAAGGATGTTACATCTCGCGTTTTCATACATTAAAGTTTCGTCTTCAATTAATCGACGTAGACTCGGGGAAGAGATTATCTTGAGGTTATACGTATTTATGATATTTGTAACAATCAATAAGTAAGTGTCATGAAGGATAAAGGGTAAACGAATCAAAGAAAATGAGTTTCGTTGAAGGTTGTCGATTTGGGATAAAAAACGGCCCGAGCCATAATACCCGGTATTTATGGACTAGTGCTATACAAGGTACCCCATGACTATGATAGTAGGGTACGTAAAGTGTATTAAAAGTGAGTAGTATTTTAAGTAATTTGAGATAATTCTTAATTATGTGGATTATTGGTTAATGGGGGAATTAATAATTTAATTAAAATTAGTGGATAATTAATTAATAACCTTGTTATAAGACTTAACCCCCCCCCCCAAACATGGCAAGCATTCCTTATCTATCTAATGACTATTAATAAAGGTGGAAATGTGTCACACTTTGAGGAAAAAAAAGTGACACCAAACATGGAATGTGGGGCCTACCCAAAAATTAAAGATAACATTCATAATTCAACAATATTTTAAAATCTTTTAAGGAGAATTTCAGCGAAGCTTTCCATTTCATAGTAACGTTAATTCTAATCTCTTAAGAAGAGTTTCAGCCAAGCTTTCCATTACATAGTAACGTTAATTCTAAATCTCTTGAGAAAGAGTTTCAACAAAGATGATTTTGCAATAGCAACGTTATTGCTTTGAGCATTTCACACGGATTGTTCCCTATATCGATCTCGTCGTTATGTGTTTCGTCGCAATTAACGTGTGTTAGAGGGATTGTCAAGAGAATCGACTCAGGTATGTTAAGGCTATCCCTTCTTTCTTTTTGGCATGATCTATACGACACAAACGAAACGAGCAAATGTATAACTTCCATAAATTACTCTATTCGTCAAAATGCTAGAGATGCGTATATTCTTGTTTTCCCATAAGTCTTATTATTCTATCGTCTGTTCATGGGTCTCAGAAAATACGTAAGTTGATAAAGTCAATTTCATGATATTAATCAGAGGCATAATGGTCTTATGACACTCCGAAAGATTTTATTGACGTGCTTCTCATGCATTGCATTCATTTACATTGACGCATGACCAGATGGCGTTATATACACGTATATATGTGTGTGTGTATATATATATATATATATATATATATATATATATATGGGATATGGAAAAGGTTACGACGTTATATACGCATCACCACCTGATCAGTTGGTATATGTTGATGATTTTGGCCACAGTGGCCGAGATGATATGATGGGATGCCCTCAGAGGCTTGATGATGCTATGTACACCTATACCTATGCATGATACGACATTTATACGTACGTGCATGACATTATAAATGTTTCAGGATTTACAAAGTTATTTAGACTTACAGGTGGAATTCTTTATTCCATGTTTCATCTATGTCTTTTATGTACTGATTTTCATGCCTTACATACTCAGTACATTATTCGTACTGACGCCCTATTTCCTGGGGCCTGCATTTCATGCCCGCAGGTGCAGGTAGACAAGCCGATGATCCCCCTTCTTTGGATCCTTGATCAGTGAGAGTTGGTGTGCTCCACTTGATCCGGAGCTGCTTTTGACCTTGGTACGATATGTTTGCATACATATATTGGTATAACGGGGCCCAATCCCATCCTTATACAGTTGTATATTCTAATAGAGGTCTGTAGATAATTATGTATAGTTGGATAGTATGTGGCCTTGTCGGCTTCCAGTTTTGGGTATATAGTTGTCTATAGCACCCTTGCCGGCTCACCCCACTGTATTCCGCATGTATATGTATATATGTCTTTTGGACAGGTTTCTCTCACGCATGTTCTTCATGTTTATATCTTAGATACATGCTTAAGGATGTTCGACATGTAGGACTCGGGCACTCGTCGCGGCCCATCGGTTTGGGTCGTGACACCTTCTCCCCGAGCGCGGCACCGAAGCCGATCCCGAAGAGGTTTCGAATGCCCGACATTCCCAAGTATAATGGGACCACGGATCTAAATGAGCATGTAACCTCCTATACATGCGCGATCAAAGGGAACGACTTTTAAGATGACGAAATCGAATCGGTGTTGCTTAAACAGTTTGGGGAAACTTTGTCGAATGGGGCAATGATATGGTATCACAACTTGCCTCCAAATTCCATTGACTCATTTGCTATGCTTGCAGATGCTTTCGTGAAAGCCCATGATGGAGCCATCAAGGTTGAGACCAAAGTCAGATCTTTTCAAGGTCAAACAAAGGGATAACAAGATACTCAGGGAGTTCGTGTCAAGATTTCAGATGGAAAGAATGGATCTTCCACCAGTTGTGGATGATTGGGCCGTTCAGGCATTCACTTAGGGGCTCAACCCTCGAAGTTTCGTGGCCTCTCAACAGCTAAAACAAAATTTGCTGGGTACCTAGTGGTAACCTGGGCGAACGTCCACAACAGGTACCAATCAAAGATCATGGTCAAAGACGACCAACTCGGGGCCCCTTCTAGATCTGTTTACCCCATCCGAAACGATGATAGATCTAAGAGAGCCATTGATCAGTAGCCAAGGCCGGTCCGAGATTGATATCAACCATACAACATAGATCGAAGGGGAAATGGTTCAGGCGTCACCCAACTAGGAACGAGAAGAGGAGTGATACAAGATTGAGTGGTCGGGGCCTGATGAGCAAAAGTGGGTTTGACAAGTCGCTCGGGAAAAGGGAAACGCGAAGATTGTCGAAGTACAATTTCAACATTGACTTGGCAAGCATTGTATCGGCCATATGGCGCATCAAAGAGACCAAATGGCCCCGACCATTGCAGTCCGACCCTGCTTAGAGAGATCCGAATTTGATGTGTAAGTATCACGACACTCATGGTCATAGGACTGAAGATTGTCGCTAGTTAAGAGAAGAAGTTGCTCGATGTTCAACAATGGGCACCTCCAAGAATTCCTAAGCGAGCGAGCCAAAAACCACTTCAGAAAAAGGGACGTCGACAAGGAGGTCGAACAAGATGAGTCTCAACATGTAATCAACATGATCATTGGGGGAGTCGATGCCAAGGGCTGATGATACAACGCACTAAAGTGTCTATTACAAGGGAAAAATGCACCCGGGATTACTTTTCGGAAGGAGCTATCTCGTTCACCAACGAAGATGCCGAGGGCATCGTACAACCTCACAACGATGCACTGGTAATATACGTGCTTATCAATAAATATCGTGTTAAACATGTGTTGATTGATCTAGGTAGCTCGTCCAACATCATCAGATCGAGGGTCGTAGAGAAACTGGGGTTCCAGGATCAAATCATACCGGAGGTCCGGGTATTGAGTGGATTCAACATGTCATGCAAGACCATGAAAGGAGAGATAACTTTACCGGTAAACACTGCTGGGACAACCCAAGAAACAAAATTCTACGTGATTGAAGGGGATATGAGGTACAACGCTTTGATTGGAAGGCCATGGGTCCACAACATGATGGCAGTACCTTCGACTTTACACCAGGCGCTGAAATTTCCCACTCCGAGGGGAGTCAAAATAGTCTAGGAAGAATAGCCGGCCGCAAGGGAAATATTTGTTGTCGATGAAGTGATCTCGGTGCCCGCTGTCTCAATATCAAGAAGCGTGGAATCGACCAAAAAAGAAGAAACTATATAACAATCAATGATACCGGCTTCAGGAGAACTGGAGAAACAGGAAGAACAAGAAGCGCACGATGAGGACGATTACAATGTCCCGAGATCATTCATAACACCCGATGACACCGACACCACCAAATCAATGGTCGAGGAGTTGGAACAAGTTATATTAATCGAGCACCTACTGGATCGAAAGGTATACCTGGGCACAAGGTTAACACCCGAGCTCAAGAGAAAACTTATTGATTTTCTTAATGCTAACGCCGGATTGTTTTGCCTGGCCCCATCTAGACATGACAGGGATCCCACTGGAGGTAACCACTCACAAGTTGAGTTTGGATCCAAAGTTCCATCCGGTCAAGAAGAAGAGAAGGCCACAGTCCGAGATCAAACACGCGTTCATCAAGGATAAGGTATCCAAACTTCTAAAAATAGGTTCTATCTGGGATGTTAAATACCCACCTTGGTTGATATTCGCGTGCGGTAATAGGAATGACTTCAAAAAATTTCCTTTAGCTTACGGATGACTAACAAGCATGATCCAAGTGGTAGATGTCCTAGTGACGTCAACTCAAGGAAGATTCGAGGGGGCCTTTCGCTGCACCATAACACTAACTTGACTTTCTGTTGCTTCCCACAGTTCTTTGTATGATAGAGTAACACCAACCAATACTAGCAGGGACTAATTCAACTACTTGCTTTCTTCTGGGATTTTTTTCCTCCACTACACTTGCTTAGATTGGACTCCTTTCTATCTATTTCAAATTCTCGACCTTTTTCTTTGTAGTGAGACTTCACTGTTTTTGCACTCCCTTTAACTTTTGTGCAGACGGCTTTGGAGGAAGATAAGTTAGGAACTCTTTTTGTTAGACACATAGTACCATCTTCTGGATGTGTCACGCATCCACCTGATGCCCCTTTTTGTACAACTCCTGTCATGGACTCAACTAGTTCTAGTTAAACCCCAACAACATCCCTTTGTCCCGATCCATCGTGAGGCTATCCTTGTAGGTTCTCTACTATTAAAGGCCAGCATCGCACTGTGCCTATGTTAACTTTGGCTCCTTGTACTACACAATTGTTATCTTAATATAACTAGTTTCTTTTGACCAAAAAAATAAATATAAAATGAAAACCATGGCTTGTGTCGAAAATCATTGTTGTTGATGATAAATAATCGTAGTTTGTTATAAAACAAAAACTGAAAGTAAATAATCGAAGACAAGTATAGAGAGATTGGTATATTATTCAACTTCAAACGGATGTACATAATGAACTGAAATCTCTTCTATTTATAGAAGAAAGGAAGTTGTTGTGTAAGCTGCTACTGCAAGCTGTTGTGTAAGCTGCTTGTATGTTACTATTGCAAGCTGTTGTATAAGCTGCTTGTAAGCTCCTACTGCAAGCTGCTGTGTAAGCTTCTTGTAAGCTGTTATTGTACCAGCTATAGATAATCTTCTACAGGAGTAATATTTATCCACAACAGAGTGCCAAAATGATAAGCTTCTTCAGGAGGCTTATTTCCAATAGAGTACTAAATAGATAAATATATTTACGGTGAAGTCCAATATAGGTAAGCTTCTTCAGGAAGCTTATTTATAACAAAGTACTAATTGGGCATTCACAATATAATATATTTATAACACTCCCCCTTGGATGTTCATTAAAAGATAATGTATCTCGTTAAAACCTTACTAGGAAAAACCCCGTAGAAAAATATCCTAGTGAAGGAAAAAGACTACACATATTTAGTAATACGCATTGCTAGTTGCCTGATTAAAAACTTATAAGGAAAACCATCTAGGAAAAACCTTAGTAAGGAAAAAAGAGTACAACGTTTATTTTACTTCCCCTGATGAAAATCTTATTTCAAATATTTGAGTCTTTGCATTCCAATCTTGTATACAATCTTCTCAAAAGTTAAAGTTGGTAAAGATTTAGTGAATTAATATACCAGATTGTCACTTGAACAGATTTGTTGTACATCAATATTATCATTCTTCTGGAGATCATGTGTGAAGAATAATAACTTTGGTGAAATGTGTTTCTTTCTATCTCCTTTTATGAATCCTCCCTTTAATTAGGCTATGCATACAACATTGTCTTCGTATAATATTGTGGGTCTTTTATCACATTCCAGCCCACATATTTCTCAAATAAAATGAATCACTAATCTCAACCATATGCATTCCCTACTTGCTTCATGAATAGCTATTATCTCGGCATGATTTGAAGAAGTAGCAACAATAGATTGTTTTGTGCAGCGCCATGATATGACAGTACCTCCACATGTAAACACGTACCCGATTTGAGATCGAGGTTTATGAGGATCAGATAAATAACCTGCATCTGCATAACCAATAAGATTTGCACCACCTTTGTTAGCACAAAATAAACCCATATCAAGAGTTCCCTTTAAATATCATAATATATGATTAATCTTGTTCCATTATTTTCGTGTACGAGAAGAATTATATCTTGCTATTAAATTAACAGAAGATGCTATAGAAGGTAATGTAGCATTAACAAGATATATAAGTGTATCAATTACACTGAGATAGAGTATTTAAGGACCAAGAAGTTCTCCTTCCTCTTTTGGAGGTCGGAACGAATCCTTATTAACTTCAAGTGATCGAACAACCATTGGTGTACTCAATGGGTGCGCTTTGTCCATGTAAACGCATTTAAAGACCTTTTCTGTATAGGCAGATTGATGGATAAAGATCCTATCTACTAAATATTCAATTTGCAGACCAAGATAAAGTTTTGCCTTTCCAAGATCTTTCATCTCAAATTCTTTCTTAACATATTCAGTTGCCTTTTGGAGCTATTCTGGAGTTCCAACAAGATTTATGTCATCAACATAAACAACAAGTAAAACGAATTCTGATGTCATTTTCTTTATAAAAATACATGGAAAAATAACTTCATTTATGTATAACCTTCTTTCAGCAAATATTCACTGAGGCGATTATGCCACATGCACCCAGATTGCTTTAAACCGTACAAAGATCTTTGTAAGTTGATCGAGTACATTTCTCGAGATTTTGAGTTATATGCTTTAAGCATTTTAAATCCTTCAGGGATCTTCATATAGATTAATCAAATGAGTCATATAGGTTATGACTTGCATTTAAATGGCATCACATCTTTATGTGTCTGGACTATATTTGTGCGTGCAGTAAACTATATCCTTCAGGGATTTTAACTTTAATAGGAGCATTTACAGCTGAAATATGATATTTAATTTTGGATCAGCAAATGCTTCTAGCACTTGATTTGAATCATCTTCTGAGTGAGGATCATATTAATGATAATTTGATTCATATAGCATATTTTCCAGCTGCTTATTCCATCCCCCAGATGTTAGAAAACTAACATATATCCCAAATCTTCTTTGGGAACATATCTTTGTGCATTGTGGTAGAGAAATTAATCGTATACCACATCAAAAGTTATTAGATAGTAAAAATATTTAGTTTCTGATCCTAAACCAATTGTGAGGGGAGGACTTATCATATCTTGTTGGTATGATGCATACAAATATTGTTGTATGCAATTTAGAAAATCTTAGACCAACACATGAAGCTTTGTTCTCAGAGGCAATAGTTTAGCCATTAATAGGAGGTATTCAATGCTAAACCACCTTGGATATAAACCAGCATTATCAAGATGAACTGTCTTGATTTCATAATCTAAAAATTATGCTATTAATTGAGAAAAGCATTTTCAAATGCCAAAATGTAGGTTGGCAATAAACACACATGTAACCATCTCATATATGCATTTATAAGTGGTTCACATGATAAGTGAATGAGCCCATATTCACCTTTTATATATTCCAAAATTTAGGGGTCTTTGCCCCAACTTTAGCTGGTATAATCAATTTATTATGAGAACAAGCAACACAGGAGAATTCCTGATGAATCTTCTAGTTTTTCAGTATATGCTTATCTGAATTCTCAAATAGCTCATTTAAAAATGGCAAATGAAAACTTCAAGTTTATCATGTCATGTGCTATCTCCTAGTAAACTTCTAGTTTACTATGGCATAAACTTTTGCATTAGTAAACTTCTGGTTTACTGTGATCATGATGTAGTACAAATTGAAGAATAAGGTGGGTAACTTCTCACATGCATATTATTTTATCCCCTGTGATTGTGGAAACCTGAAATTTTTTCAATATTCCAATCATTTGTAGTCTCAATCTGATAGCCATTTGTATTAGTAAACTTCGGGTTTACTACAACTTATGTTTTGACCATAATCATATAATATGAATGAAATATTTATATATAAGCTCTCGAGCGTCTTTGTTTATTATCCACAATCTAATATTATTCAGACACTACTGGTGTCATGTTTCTTCTAGACAAACAGTTAGCTTTTCAGGAGTTTTTGATACATTTTGTACTATCAAATATTGTTCAGACACTTCTAGTATCATGAGAGAAAATCATAACTAAATGAACAATATAAAGATAATTCTAAATTTATAAATGTCCGAAATTAAGAATTTCAGTATTTTTACCACCAACTTTGTTAAAATGTCTCCTTCATGGAGAAACACCATTAACATCTTAATATTTTATATCAAAGCGGCAACCACATAGTCATTACATCCTTTAGGGAAATATACATGAGTTGTTATTTTCTTCGGGGTAGTTAATAACAACTAACCATAATATATTAATGTGGTTGTAATAGAAAGTATTCTACAAGAATCCTTTTGCCTTAGAATGAAAAAATTTCAACTATGCTTGACGTACAACAGGTACGGCGGCAATGATCTCCATGCCACAAAAATAATATTTATATCCTTTATTATTCTACCTCTTCAGGAGGCTAGTTGTGGTATTTCTTCATTTATTCCGGGCAATGTAAATTTGCTTAAAAATAACTTTGAATAGCTCATTATTTTATTTAAACACAGAAAGGCATTGTTTCATAATATTTCCTCCTTCAAGAGAAAATTTCAATTATTTTACTACTTCAGGAGCAAAGTTAAAATACGAAAAATTGAGTACATATTCTCTCAATCATATTACCTCTTGTGGAGGTGAATTGTAATATATTTACATTAAGAGCGCGTTCATATTTACAAGCTTTATTAATATTGTCACATTCACTCCAGGGAATGGAGTAATATTATCAAAAGTTCTCTTCCTTCAGGAGATAGAACATAATTATCTGAACGTGCAATTAATCACACCAAATTGTGTGATGTCTTAGAACCTCTTTTACGATAATGCTACTTCAGGAGCAAATCGAGGCATACATATAATATGGAGAATATTTCTATAGCTTATCTTCAACTGTAACCATATAAAGCCTAAATTATCAATTCTGGTGGTCATTGGCATATACCACTTCTGGTGATTAATAAAATCTAGTTACAATAAGATATACGAAACTTAACCAATTCTGGTGGCCGTATATTTCTTACAAACTCTGTTGGAGTTTAAGTGGATATAACAATGTTATCCACTTTGTAATCCTTTATTAATATTGTCGATGCCCCCTTTTTCTCGCGAAATCGGGTTTATGACATTTGGGCGGACAACTCATTTCCTTTTGGGAATTGGGTTTGCAATTGAAGAGTCGCCACCTAATGATTATGTGCATTAGGACACTAAAGAAATTTGATTTAGAAAACCAGAGATTGGGTAAGGGCTTGAAATTATCTTGAGGGGAAGGTGTTAGTCACCCCTCAAGATCCACTAGTGTGGTTCCCGGCCATGCTATAATTGTGACTTTAAGTGCAAATGACAAGTAAACAAGCAAGAATCACAAATACAGGGTAGTTTTCACGTAATGGTTGCAAGCAATTAAAATAAAAGAAGTTAAAGAGGTTGAAGTTTTGGAAGAGAATAGTTTTGAAATTCTGAAAATAAACAAGTAAAGGGGAAGGGATTTGCACATAATTTCTGCGAGCAATTAAGTTAAAGAAGCGAAAGTTTTGGGAAGAAAGCAGTTTTAAAAGTTCTGGAAATAACCAAGTAAAAGGAAGGGGTCCAAGTTTATAAATAATATGGATCACATCAATGCAATACCCAGTAATCACTCCTCAGGAGAGGGGCTACACGTGGTATTAGCGCACCGGTCATCATATCCATATCTACCCTTTCCCACCCCGTTAAGGTATTAAAGCGCGGAATAGTCTCGTTACTTATTGCATGCTATTACCCGTCCCAATCCTATCAATCCCGGAGGCATTTGGGACTACTAGTCCTAAAGGGGGAGGGAGATTTGGGCTTTCCAGAGTTTAAAAGGATAAAATTCTAAGGCGACAAACAAAAACACATAAAGCAGATATGGGAAACACATAACAGTTAAAAAGGCTCAGACATGCCTCCTCACTTAAAGACAGATTGTTTAGCATGTCTTGCACGTACTGGTTATGGTCTGAATTAAACTTAAAGCGTTAAGGCAGGCTGATTTATCGCATATTTTAGATAAGAAGTCCTAATTAGGCCTGCCTGCTGGTTGTAATTAACAAAGACTGATGCAGATGAACAATTACCTAATGGCTTGCCTAGGTGAGACCTATAGGCATGATATCTAATAATGCAGGAGTACACTGATTTTAAAGAAGGCTTGCTGATTATAGAAAAACATAAGTTCTGCAGGTATTGAGTATCGTTACCACTGATTTTAGACTTGTAGACGATTCAGATTCAGCTGATTACTCCTATAGGCATGCTTTCTAAGCGTGGTTGTTTGAAAACGTTTATAAAAATGCAGGAGTCCTATAGGCATGGTATCTAGAAGGCAATTTGTTATTTGAACCTATAAACTGTTTGCCTAGTGATAGATGTTTATGCAGAATTTAAGAGATCCTATAGACAGGTTCTCTATATGAGATGCAGAAATGCAGAATCTTATAGACATGTTCTCTATATGAGATGCAGAAGTGCATAATCCTATTGACATGTTCTCTATATGAGATGCAGAAATGCAGGAACTATTGATATGATATTTATGTATGAAAGACAGAACTTATAGACATAATTTCTAAAATGCAGAAGTGCAGAAAACCTATAGGCAGAATTTCGAGAATGCATAAATGAAAGCAGGATACGATTGCAGAAGTAAATACCTAAGAGCATGATATCTACCCTTATGCATACATGAGGGACCCTTCCCTTTTCACTAAAACCCCCATAAGATATTACAAAATTATTACAAACCAGAACGAATCAAGAAGAGTAAAATTACATCAGAAATTAGAGTACAACCAAGGAGAGCCTAATTCAGACTCCAGGTCTGAAATATGAAACAAACCAACTCCAAAGATCCAATTTCCAAATCCTTTCTCATTTTTTGGGTGTGTCAGAGTTCCCAAGAGCCTCATGGACTCCGGGCAGTTCTTACACCCAAATTCATTACAGAATTGAATTATAGTGCAGTGTGGAAGAGCCAGCCCTCAAGTGTCCAAGTTCAGAGGGAGTTCAAGGTCCCAAGGCAAGGCTCACAGGAGGGGGGCAGAACTTAGAAACTAGGAATGAGTGTAAGTGCAGAGAGGGGATTCTGGGGAAAAGCAAAGATAGGCTGGTGGTCATACCTAGCAATTGACAGTGCTGGCATACCCCAACCAGCCTGTTAGCCACATTGTTTGGGAGTTAGGATCCTTTAAAGGATCAAGCACAGACATGAACAACAATTTGGATGTTGCCATGCCTGAACCTTAACTCAAACACATACAGGGGAATAGGGGTATGGGGATTCACAGCAGAAAACAGATGCAAAGAGAACAGCACACATATTTAACACTAAGCATAGACAGCAAACTAGACAGGATGATAGAAGCTGTGAAATAAATACATTGGGATGAGGCTGGAACTTAAATTAGAACATACCAGTTTCAGGGAAACGAGAAAGTAAAAGCAGTAGTCTTGTAAAGCCAAATTGCAAGCAAATAGTCAGAATATCTCAGAAGAGAGTAGAGTGTTGAGTGAAGCGTAAAAGTATTAAAATTGAAAGTAAGTAATGTGTGTTAGAGTATTGAACTCAAGGTCTCTTAAAGTGCTGAAAGGTCGTGCCCTTTATAGTGCAGAAAGCAAGTAAGAAAAAGGTAAGAAAATAGTTTTGAAATCAATTACATAAGGTCTCTCTTTAATTAAGGGATTCTGATTTCAAACGGGCATAATAAATAAGGAAGGAATTTGATCAAAATCTTTTCCAAAGTAGTACAAGAAGGGCAAATACACAGAAACTATTTAAGGAAAGAGTTTGATAGCAACACGGTTTGTGCAAATAAGGAAAGGCAATCAATCAACAGCCAGTAAAAATCAAAAATTGAGTTTTGGTATGAATGAATCTAACCAGAAAAGGTGAAGAAAGGTTTAATTAAAGAAAATCAGTAACAATAAATCGAACCTTATTAAAAGGAATTTTGAATCAATCACAAATTGGCAAAACCTTTTTTGAAGGAAGAATTCCTCATATATAAAGCATACAGACATGTCAAACAAGAAAGAACTATCATGCTAATTAGAAAGAATCTAGTATAGAAAAGTTCAGAGTCACAAACAAAGAGGTTCAAATTCAGTACATAGACTCAAAATGGTCTGAGAGATAAGGGCTCCAAAATAGAACCCTAGTCCAAACACAAAATCAAACTCACCAAAAACCCCAAATCCTAGGGTTTCAACTCGAATCAGATACAGAGACGAGAAGACAAATAACTGAAACAGGCTCACAGATCTCCTTCAGAGACTCATGAGAAAACAAACAGATAAAATAGCACATTCGAAACAAACAGAGTGAAAAAACAGATTTAAAGCATAAAGAACAAGTTTTAAGAAAAGCTTGGAACTTAAACAAGTTCAGAAGAAAAAGAGGCAGTATAACTTAAGGAAACAGTAGATGAAACATGTTTAGAAAGAACTCAAACAAAGTCCAGAAGAAGGCAAATAAAGAACTAAGAGCTTAGTAGAAAATACAGTAAATGAACACAGGGGTAAACGAACACATAAGATAAACGTGTAAAAGCATGATATAGAGACCAGTAGAAGAAAGAACGGAGCACAATAGAAGAATATGCATAATAGGGCAAACATAAGAACACAGGAGAAGTACATGCGAGGTAGAAAAGAGAACATAAAAACATAGCATAGACAGATTCACACAAAGAAAAGAAGAAGATGAGTCAGAAAACATTTTTAAAACTTTTTCAGAAACCCTAAATCGAA
>NW_017674842.1:0-6394 GCF_001879085.1 Nicotiana attenuata | reverse complement strand
GTGGCCGTTGATCAAAACGATACAACAACTGGATTAAAAGAAAAGGCCAGGCGGGTTAATTGGTCGGGTTGCGGGGTCGGGTTACAATTGAGATTGGGCTGATCTAATTGGGAGTTTAGGATTGGGTCAATTGGAGAGGTCAATTTGGATATAATTAAAATAAATTGGGGCTACATATTAAATAGCCAGTTTTCCCTTTTTATTTTATAAAAAATAGGAAAAATGATTCTGAAATTAAATTAAAAGTACCGAATCAGTAAATACTATATAAATATTAAACTAAAAATATTTGAACCAAATTTATAATTATAAAATGCTATTAATCATAAAATAGGCTAAAACTGCAATTATATACAATTTAGCTTTTAAAATACCAAATAAATTTATAAAAAATGTACAAAAATTACCTTAACTATATTTTGGTATAAATATGGGAAATAAAATAAATTATCCACCAAAATGATAATTTTGGGAATAATTATTGTTTTTATACTGCTAAAATGGGCAATAAATTGATTTTAAAAATCATTTAGAAATTAGGAAAAATACTAAAACACTTTGGCATGCTTATATATGCATGCATATGTTATTTTGAAAATATATATAGGAAAAAATTGGGTATCGACAGCTGCCCCTCTTTACCCGGGAAGGATGAAAGAGTTGTCGGGTAAAGATATGATGGCCAATTTGACCGAACGAAACGGCTTGAAGAATTGACCGTGCTCTTGTTCCTGAGCTGCCTACATATCCTTGGTCTTACAGGAATCGGGCCATATGTAGTTCAGGATCCGTCGGTGGAATATGCCGATGGAGATTTTTTCAAGAACGGACGAGATATTCGGGTTTGGGTGGATGGTTATAGTCTAGTAGAGCTGCGGGAACTGGAGCGGGATCGCTCCTGCTAAGATGGTCGTTGCTAGCCGGTTTACCTGCAAATGAGCAATACGAACATATATTGTGCATAAATTTAAACGTGGTGCAAGTTCCCGTTGGACCATGAATGCTGTCTTTGGACGGTTAAGATGATGTCCTCAGACCATGACGTCCTGGGCCATGAAGCGTATAATAAAGGATTCGCCGGCTATGAAATGATGTTCTCGGGCTATGAGAATGATGCCTCCGAACCATGATGCCTTTGAATAATGCTATGCAAAAGATAAAATGGGGTCCTCAGGCCATGGCATGGCGTTCTCGGGCTATGCAAATGGTGCCTCCGAACAATGACGCCCTTGGACAATTTGGCGATCTTCCAGCCCATGCAATGCAATAAGTGGAGATCTTTCAGTCGGTGCAAGAATGTAAAAAAAATGGCGATCTTTCAGCCGGTGCAAGAATGTAAATAAAATGGCGATCTTTCCGTCGGTGCAAGAATGTAAAAAAAATGGCGATCTTTCAGCCGGTGCAAGAATGTAAATAAAATGGTGATCTTTTAGCCAATGCAGGGTTTAAATGAAGTGGTGATATTTCAGCCATTCAAAAAATGTAAGTAAAGTGGCGATCTTTCAGCCGATGCAGGATTTAAATAAAGTGGCGATATTTCAACCATGAAAAAAATGTAAGTAAAATGGCGATCTTTCAGCCGATGCAGGGTTTAAATGAAGTGGCGATATTTCAGCCATGCAAAAAATGTAAGTAAAGTGGCGGTCTTTCATGCTATGCAGGATTTAAATAAAATGGCGATATTTCAGCCATGCAAAAATGTAAGTAAAATGGCGATCTTTCAGCCGATGCAGATGGAGGTAGAGCTTAACCTCGGAAGGCAGAATGGTAGCCATATGCAATGCAGAGAAATGCAGATGGAGACAGAGCTTAGTCTCGGAAGGCAGAAAGTTAGCCTTATGCAATGCAGAGAGATGCAGATGGAGGTAGAGCTTAAACTCGGAAGGCAGAAAGGTAGCCTTATGCAATGCAGAGAAATGCAGATGGAGGTAGAGCTTAACCTCGGACGGCAGAGAGGTAGCCTTATGCAATGCAGAGAAATGCAGATGGAGGTAGAGCTTAACCTCGGAAGGCAGAAAGGTAGCCTTATGCAATGCAGAGAAATAAAAGGCGAACAGTAGTAAAATCTCTTAGCTGATAGTTGATTGTAATATTGTGGCTGCTGGGGATATTGTGTGCGGATAGCAATTGTAGATAGGTTATGGTTCTGAAAGTTGTATGAGTGTATAAATGTATTCGATGGTTTGCGACTCGGGTACCTACACCCAAAGAAAAATCATGAGTTCTGTAAAGGGGAAAAGGTTAGTTCGTATCCCCGCTGACATTTGCTTGACCCGCTCGGCTCTGTTTTGGAGATACTGTGCATATCCTTGGGGTAGCGTTGCTAAACAAAACAATTTTGATGATAGGCATGCATGAGTTAGTAAAAATACAACATAAATATATAATTGAGAATAGTTTTTCTTTAGGTGAACCGACGACTGCGACTCGGTTCAAGACATTGCAACCTCTCTTGCTTCGAAATTTTGAGGGTCCACCTCAAAATTCTTCCCCAGTTTACTGGGCTGGTGCTTCTGACGGTGGCTTGCGGTGATCGGCTGAAGTTACTTCGGAATTTTGAGGGTCCTCCTCAAAATTCTGCCCCAGTTTCCAAGTTGGCGGGGGGGGGGGGGGGGGCATGAAAATTTTATTGAATTGTGACCGAACCCATAAGGTTGCCTACGTATCCCCTCTTAAACGGGAATCAGGTCAGACGTAGTTCAAATTACATCATAAAGGAAATCATAAATGGTTACACATAGTATCGCTTCACTACATCTGAATTGATCGGCTTCGGCCAAACTTCTCCGTCCATTTCTGCAAGTATGAGGGCTCCTCCTATTAAAACCCGGTGAACCATGTACGGACCCTGCCAGTTGGGAGAGAACTTCCCTTTGGCTTCATCCTGATGCGGGAAAATCTTCTGTAACACCAGCTGCCCCGGTGCAAACTGTCTCGGCTTGACTCTTTTGTTGAAGGCTCTGGACATTCCGTTTTGATAAAGCTGACCGTGGCAAACTGCATTCATTCTTTTTCCATCTATAAGAGCTAACTGCTCGTAGGACTCTTTACCCATTCTGCATCGTCGAGTTCTGCTTCCTGTATGATCCTCAGGAAGGAATTTCTACCTCGGCGGGAATGACCGCCTCTGTACCATAAACCAGCATGTAGGGAGTTGCCCCGGTTGATGTGCGGACTGTGGTGCGGTACCCCAATAAAGCAAATGATAATTTCTCATGCCACTGCTTATGCTTTTCTATCATCTTCCTTAGAATTTTCTTGATGTTCTTGTTGGCGGCTTCTACGGCTCCATTCATCTGAGGCCTGTAAGCTGTGGAATTCTTGTGTTCGATCTTGAAGGTTTCACACATAGTCTTCGTCAAGTCACTGTTGAGGTTGGAACCATTATCAGTAATGATTGATTCTGGAATCCCGAATCGACAAACGATACGGTCCCGGACGAAGTCTGCCACGACTTTCTTAGTTACTGCTCTGTAAGATGCTGCTTCGACCCACTTGGTGAAATAGTCGATTGCTACTAGGATAAACCTGTGCCCGTTTGATGCGGCAGGTTCGATTGGTCCAATAACATCCATTCCCCAAGCGGCGAACGGCCATGGTGAGCTTGTTGCATTAAGCTCATTTGGAGGCACTTTTATCATGTCTGCATGGATCTGACAACGATGGCATTTCGGACATACTGGATGCAGTTTGTTTCCATAGTCATCCAAAAGTAACCAGCACGGAGTATCTTCTTTGCTAAGACAAAACCGTTCATATGTGGACCGCAGGTCCCGGCATGAACTTCTTCTAGCAGTTTAGATGCTTCCTTTTGCATCAACACACCTTAGCGAACCCAAATTCGAAGTCCTCATATACAGGATTCCCCCGCTGTGAAGAAGTTATTGGACAATCTTCGAAGTGTGCGCTTCTGAGTAGCATTTGCAAGCTCTGGATATTCTCCTTTGGCTAAATAGTCCTTGATGTCGTGAAACCAAGGTTTTCCATCTGCTTCTTCTTCAACATGAGCACAGTAAGCTGGCTGATTGTAGATCTTCACGGGAATAGGATCAATGAAATTCTTATCTGGATGTTGTATCATAGAGGCCAGGGTAGCCAATGCATCGGCGAACTCATTCTGGATCCTGGGAACATGCTGGAATTCTGTCTTTGTGAACCTTTTCCTCAATTCCTGTACATGGTGTAGGTATGGGAGTATCTTGGAGTTCTTGGTTGCCCATTCTTCTCGGACCTGATGTATAAGCAAGTCTGAATCACCAATCACTAGCAACTCTTGGATGTTCATGTCAATGGCCATCTTGAGCCCTAAGATGCAAGCTTCGTACTCGGCCATATTGTTGGTGCAGGGGAACCCGAGCTTGGAGGATACCGGATAATGTTGACCAGTTTCAGATACTAGGACTGCCCCTATGCCAACTCCTTTAAAATTTGCTGCTCTATCGAAAAACATCCTCCAACCATCATAGGATTCCGCAATGTCTTCTCCTACAAATGATACCTCTTCATTAGGAAAATACGTCTTCAGGGGTTCGTATTCTCCGTCCACGAGATTCTCGGCAAGATGGTCTGATAGTGCCTGCTTTCTGAGTTACGTAGACAATGTCGAATTCACTCAGCAGGATTTGCCACTTGGCTAGCTTGCCAGTGGGCATGGGATTCTGAAAGATGTACTTCAAAGGATCCATCCTTGATATGAGATACGTAGTATAAGCACAGAAATAGTGCCTCAACTTCTGAGCTACCCAAGTCAAAGCACAACAGGTGCATTCCAACAGAGAATACCGGGCCTCGTATGGGGTGAACTTCTTACTGAGATAATAGATGGCCTGCTCCTTCCTCCTTGTTTCATTATGTTGCCCCACAACACATCCGAATGCTCCATCCAATACCGCAAGGTAGAGTATTAGGGGTCTACCTGGCTCGGGCGGGACCAAAACTGGCATTGACAAGTACTCCTTGATTTTGTCGAAGGCCTTTTGGCAGTCATCGGTCCATTTGGTAGCGGCGTCCTTCTTCAACATTTTAAAGATTGTCTCACAGATGACAGTAGATTGTGCAATGAACCGGCTGATGTACTTAAGTCTCCCCAAGAAGCTCATTACTTCTTTCTTATTCTTTGGCGGTGGCAATTCTTGAATAGCTTTGACCTTTGATGGATCCAATTCTATCCCTCGGCGACTCACAATGAACCCAAGCAATTTTCCAGCTTGAACGCCAAATGCACATTTCACGGGGTTCAATTTTAGGTTGTACCTTCGCAATCTGTTGAAAAACTTCCTCAAATCTTCCATGTGGTCAGCGGCTTTCTTGGACTTAATGATGACATCGTCTACATACACTTCGATCTCCTTGTGTAGCATGTCATGAAAAATGGTGGTCATGGCCCTCATGCAGGTGGCCCCTGCATTCTTTAACCCAAACGGCATCATCTTGTAGCAATACATCCCCCATGGCGTAATGAAAGCTGTTTTTTCAACATCCTCTTTATCCATCTATATCTGATGGTACCCAGCAAAACAATCAACAAATGACTGCAGCTCATGCTTGGCGCAGTTGTCAATCAAGATGTGTATATTCGGCAAGGGGAAGTCGTCTTTTGGGCTGGCCCGGTTGAGATCCCGGTAGTCGACACAGACTCTGACTTCCCATCCTTCTTCGGTACTGGCACAATGTTGGCTAACCATGCCGGATACTCTACTACCCTAAGAACCTTAGCTTTGACCTGCTTAGTGACCTATTCCTTGATTTTCAAACTCATATCTAGCTTGAACTTTCTGAGCTTCTGCTTTACTGGCGGACAGGCCGGATCAGTCGGCAATTTGTGAGCCTCTTAAAAACTCTGTATATTCTTCCTTCTCTGATGGTGACAAATGAACGCTGATTCGTGTTTCTTTGATGTTTCCGGCATCTCCCAGGTTGATGATTTCGATCTCATCCAGGTTGGACTTAGGTCTATTCTCAAAATTCTCAACTTCTTTAACAATTTCTTCCGGTATATCATCTTCCTCTGAATCTATGTCCGTTTGTTGCGTTGTCTCGTTGCAAGTCACAGTCATCGGTTCATCAAGATAAGTAATAGTAATGCTGTATAAGTAAAGTAATGAGAGAAAATAATAAGAGTAAGATTTATAAGAAAACCGAATTGCTTTTGATAAATTCCATAAATGATTTAAACATCAGAGCTCTTTCTTGCCAAAACAAAAATGCGAAAGGAAAGTAAACTAGTAAAAATAAGATAGTGCATGGTGTTTGTTCAGCCTTGCTACCCCGAGGCACGCCGGGCTCTGGTGGTTCTGACGGTCCAGTTGTTGAGGCGATGCTCCTCCGCTTACAGCCTGTATGGAAGGGCCTTCCTCCCCCTCCTCCTCAAAAACTAACACAGCAACCCATCGTC